>NC_025993.2:115180876-115475780 GCF_000442705.2 Elaeis guineensis
AGAACCTCGCCCTAACTTGAGCAAAGTCGAAGGTCCGATTTCATTTAGACCGGATGGGGGGAGAGGCCTTACAACGCCCGTATGTGCCCCCACAGCCTTGTTAGGGACAGGAGGAAAACCTCGCCCTAACTTGAGCAAAGTCGAAGGCCCGGTTCCATTTAGATCGGATGGGAGGAGAGGCCTTACAACGCCCGTATGCGCCTCCACAGCCATGCCAGGAACAGGAGGAGGACCTCGTCCTGACATGAACAAAGTCAAAGGTCCAGTTCTTTTAGACCGGATGGGGGAGAGGCCCTGCAACGTCCATATGCGCCCTCCAAGAGGAAAACCTGACCCTAGCTTAAGCAACTTCGACCGGTGGTAAGCCCAGCCCGGACTCCTACGGGAGCCGGGCTCCGTCACCGACTTCGACTACATGACAGCTCCGCCCGGACTCCTACGGGAGTCGGGCTCCATCACCAACATCGACTACAGGACAACTCCGCCCGGACTCCTACGGGAACCGGGCTCCATCGCCAACCTCGACTGCCGGTAAGCCTCGTCCGGACTCTTACGGGAGCCGGACTCCGCCGACAACAGCAACTGTCGGTAAGCCTTGTCCGGACTCCTACGGGAGCCGGACTTCGCCTATGACCTTGATTGCAGGAAGACTTTGCCCTGACTCCTACGGGAGTCGGGCTCTGTCCACGACGCCAAGGAAGGCTCCGCCCGGACTCCTACGGGAGCCGAGCTCCGCCCACAACTCCAACTTCGAGAGGGATTCTCCGTTCGGACTCCCACGGGAGCCGAACTTCGCCTCGGCTTCAGCGGAGAAAAACTCCAAGCGAAAAAGGAAGGCAATGGATTGCAATAGTGACGATTGGAAAACAAACAGCGCCCGAGGGTGACAGAGGCTCGGATCCCCGAATTCAAGCCCTAGGAGAGACCCCGGGCCCAAATGGCCCCAAGCGAACCTGCAGCCATTGACGGAATGACGATCGGGTATCTTCGAACGGCGTAAAAATTGAAAAGGAGCTCGACAAATAACAACCCTACACGAATAAAAGAGGTCGTCGATGACCTTAGGACGACATGAAAAAGAAAAGAAGAAAAGGAGGAAGAAAGAGGAAAGGAAAATGAAGAAGTTCGACGGACAACTATTCGATGCAAAATGCAGACAAGGTAACAAAATCTCCTTTTCATTTAATAAGATATACGTTACAAGATCCGATGGGTCAAGAAAAAAAAAAAAAAAAGAAGATATACATCATCGCAAGCCTCGCGAACATGGCTTGGAAAGGATATACCGGAGGCCGCTCCAAGCTGCAAACTCCTCTTCCCATCTCTGTCCTTCTCAGCCGCGTTCTCCAGTGCGTGTAACGAACTTATCGGCTCTCGTCCCGTCTCGCTTCGCTCCATCTCCGAAGTCCCAGCCCTAGGGGGAAAAGGGTGGGATAGATTCCCGGGGCGGTAAGGGCAACGGCAGCAGTGACGAAGACCTGTTTCAAGAAGAGCCAGAGTCACCTTGGAAGCAACGGTGATGCCAAAGATATGCTCCATCTCCGAATGCTCCGCGACAGCCGCCACCCAAAATGCTCCGGCAAGGTCAGCATGCGCTACTTCCACCATCCCCGCAACAAATTCCACTGCCCCACCGACGACGCCGACCGCTTCTGGTCCCTCGGCCCCGACGGCATCAAGGATCCCGCCACAGCTTGTGACGACAGCTCTGCCCTCTTGACCGGTATCACCCCGCCTTGCTACTCCGAAATTCTCGGGCAGAATAACTTTACCGGCGGCCCTCGTTATTAAACCCCTGTTGTTGAAGGAATTCTTCCTTGAGCCCCCTTTGAAACGACGGGGATCCTCATCGGCCGCTGTTCTCCTCCTCTTCTTCCTCCAAGCCCTAGACATCCCTTCAAGGATGGCCACCGGGGTAGAGGACATGGCGTGGGAACCCCTTAGAGAAGAATTGGGGGCTGAAGACGACAAGGACCGGTGCGGGGGAAGTAGCTGAGTAGCTAGGCTCTCAGATGAAAGAAGGGTGCCGTCTTCTTGGCAGAATGAAACCCCGAAGGGAGAGTAGGGGGTTTAAATAGCCAGCGAATCTTAGCGCAGTTATGGCAGTGGGCGTACCTAGGCCAACTGATGCATGCCACGTGTTCCGCATGTCCCCCTCACCGCTATCAAGGATTGACCGTTCGCAGATTTTCGTAGCGCGACGCTTGGGATCACGTTTCGGTGGAAGTTCCAAAAAGACTCTTCAGGTCACCTTAACCAGAAAAAGAGTTCCGATATGCACACATTTAATGCCAAAATATCTGGGAGCGACGGTGCGCAGGATTCGAGGGGACGGTTTCGGCTGTGCCCATCTCTCTGTACTTCCTTCATTCGAAATTCGAACTCGGAAGTAGGGGGACTGGTGTTGGGTATGAGATACCCACAGCCGAAGCCCTCAGCAGAATCAGCTCCAGGAAAACTCCGCCCGGACTCCTACGGGAGCCGGGCTTCGCCCTCGACTCCAACGACTGCAGACAGACTTCGTCCGGACTCCTACGGGAGCCTGACTCTGCCGACAACTTCGACCTCAAGAAGACTCCGCCCGGACTCCCACGGGAGCCGGGCTCCGTCCTCAACATCCGCTACCGGTAAGTCCCGTCCGGACTCCTACGGGAGCCGGACTTCGCCTTTAACTTTAATTGCAGGAAGACTCCGCCCGGACTCCTAGGGGAGCCGGGCTTCGTCCTCGAGTCCAACGGCTGCAGGCAGACTTCGTCCGGACTCCTACGGGAGCCGGACTCCGCCGACAACTTCAACCTCAAGTTGACTTTGCCCGGACTCTCACGGGAGCCGGGCTCCGTCCTCAACATCCGCTACCGGTAAGCCCCGTCCGGACTCCTACGGGAGCCGGACTTCGCCTTTAACTTTAATTGCAGGAAGACTCCTCCCGGATTCCTACGGGAGCCGGGCTTCGTTCTCGACTCCAACGGCTGCAGGCAGACTTCGTCCGGACTCCTACGGGAGCCGGACTCCGCCGACAACTTCGACCTCAAGTTGACTCCGCCCGGACTCCCACGAGAGCCGGGCTCCGTCCTCAACATCTGCTACCGGTAAGCCCCGTCCGGACTCCTACGGGAGCCGGACTTCGCCTTTAACTTTAATTGCAGGAAGACTCCTCCCGGACTCCTACGGGAGCCGGGCTTCGCCCTCGACTCCAACGACTGCAGACAGACTTCGTCGGAGCCGAACTTTGCACCTGACTTTAGTTGCGGGGGACTCCGCCCGGATCCCTACGGGAGCCGGGCTCCGCCCGAGAGGACTCCGTCCGGGCTCCTACGGGAGCCGAACTCCGTCATCAGCTCCGACCACTGTCGAGCTTCAGCCGATGGATCTGCATTCCCATGCTGTATTAACAGCCGTGATTCTGCTCCACTCCCTGCGGCGGATCCTACGCGACCCCATTACTCTCTGACAGGCTGTATTAACAGCCATGATTCTGCTCCACTCCCTGCAGCGGACCCTACGCGACCCCATTACTCTCTGACAGGCTGTATCAACGGCCATGATTCTGCTCCACTCTCTGCGGCGGGTGCTGCGTGACTCCACTACTCCCTGGCAATTAGCGGCAACGCACGCCACTCCACTACCTGCAACAGGCTCCACATGGCAGGCCATAGCAATAGCCACAGGTCTACTCCACTACTCTTCGCAACAAATTTCGTCTGACTCTGGGCAGCCGTCTGCCAGACGGTTACAGGCGTCGCTGTCAATCTGCTGCCCCCTCCGTCTATAAAAGGGAAACCCCAGATACGTTATTATATAAGCTCTCATTTTTCATCTCAAAACTCTACTAAATTCTCCGTTCGAGCGCTCCATTCTTGCTGAGGTAGAGAACGGACTTGAGCGTCGGAGGGTCTTGCCGGAGCAACCCCACCTCCGGTTTAGACTTCCTTTGCAGGTCCCGGCGGCGACCGCGACTTCCCCAACTCCAGCTTCTCCGGCGCAAGCGGATTTTTGCACCAACAAATATTATTTGTTTTTTTTTTTTTTTCAATGATAAAATATCAGGAAGGCAACAATGAGAATGATATATTCACTAGGGCTTCTCTTCATTTTCTTGAATGAGAGAATAGCAGTGGCAACAATAGTTTTTTATCTTTACTTTTTTTTTTCGATGAATGGTGGCTATAATGGTACAATTGCAACCATAAAATCAACTATCGAGAGAAGGTCATGGGCTTCTTTTTCATGTTCAGTGAATGATCATGATGATGATGGTGCTAAAGATGATGGAGGGGGCGAAAGGAAGGGAATCAGAAAATCAAATTTTTATTTCCATGAGCAGTGGTGTGTGGTGGTAGCTAGAGATTTTCGTTCTAGAGATTTTCGTTCATAGTGGATGATGGTAACGATCACTTGGGTTGCATAGCCAAAAATAAGCAATGGCAGTTGGCAATGATAGATGATAACGAAGATCATCGAAAATGGTGGGCATGATGGAAACTGTTAGTGAGAATTGGATGTGGTGTTGATCTATGGTAATTGCTAGAATGGGAGGTCTTGAAAATATTATAAAGTGATTCATCTTTGTTTATGAGGCAAGCCATGAGGATCCTGACTTTTCTAAGGAGGTCATCAAGGACAACAAAATCTTCTCTCCAATTTTCACCAAGAAATCAAGCAAAAACATAACCACCTATGCAGGCTATTTCTTCTGACAGCCTTACCAACTCCAACAACCAATAATATTTTCTCAAAATAATACAACTATAACAGTACAACAGCTGAATAACACGTTTGAATCCTGATTCACTTTTAATGCTAGAAGGTACCTCTGAAATTGTTTTAATTGACATCACTCATTTAATTCATGGCGCGGACCAGCATTTTGTTGATCAGTCCTGCTTTCAATAGGTAAGGTCTACTATAGTAATTCGGCTTGTCCCATCAAATTGATTCCAAAATTTTATTTTTAAGAGAAAATTCCTGTACACCGCATGCATTGTAATAAAATACATATAAAATATACCATCCAATTATATCGAAACATATAATCATTATTTTTCAATATAAATTTAATAATATATTTAATATTTATAATTTTATATTTTTATTTAAAATATTAAATAATAAAAATATTTTTTATATTTTAAAAAATTATGATATTCTATAATCATATTATGACATCCTGCGATTAAATTATAATTTTTTTCATACAAAAATTATATTTTTTTAAAATATTATAAAAAAATATTTTTATTATTAAAAATTTATAAAATTTTTAAATAATAAAAATACTTCTCTTTTTTTTATGACACCTTATGACTAAATTATGAGCAGAAAATTATAATTTTATCGTAAAACATCATAATATGATCATAGCATATCTTAATTTTTTTAGAAGAGAAGAGAGATTTTCATTATTCAAAATTTGAAACAAAAAAAATATAACTATAGATATTAAATATATATTAAAAAATAATAACTTTATGACCCAATCAGATGGAACGATATATTTTTTTCTACACGCCATACGGTGTACAAAGAATTACCCTTAAGAAAATTATGCATCTGTTCAAGGCCTAACCTGGTGCTTCACAATGTATCATTGCTGCAGGAAGGATGCCTTGTATAGCATCGTTAGTAACCCAAAACACCGGGCTGTCTGCAGAGGAAAAACGTAAAGCATTTGGAGAGGAAGCTCCAGCATTCAAAATCACGTATGACCACAATGCCAATTAGGAGTCGTATAATTGTGCCATTTCGAAGGCTTGAAGAAAGTCCAGCCAATGGGCCAGCAAGCCAAAGCATATACATGATAACCACTGCCTAGCAAATCTCATAGACTAATGACAGATAGAATAACCATTCAAGCAACTATATGACTTGGTGATAAATGACAAACAGAGAAAAGAATGACCTAAAATCCAACCAAACAATGATCACAATTACAATTTGAAACATAGCCAAGCAGTAAACACATGCATGCGGAGGCTGCCCATACCACTAACACATTTTGTGCTACCTTCAATACAAGATTGTCACTTGCTGATGAATTATGGGCAACATTATTGTCAGAGCATATTCCCTGCTTGGATGAAAGTTTATGAGTAAGCTGCCAAAAAATTCTACGAAATCAAGATTGATCACACCTTACTAATAATGCAATGATAGCATGAAGACTTAAGAATGGTAACGATTCAGTATTAGTCTTGACTAAAAAAATCGTATGCTTCCTAATCAACAGAAGTTTTGCAGCATAAAAGCCTTTCATAGAAAGATCACTAAACCATGGATTACATCTGTCTCAGCTAATCAAAATTGTGACTAGGCTTATCAGGGTTAACATATCTCAAGCACAAAGTATTGAGATCAAAGGCCGAAGAAGCCAAGCTCACTGGCTCTCTCCTTCTCAAATGTCTCAAAGTATTGATATATGATTGTCACGGCAAGCAGGATACCAGTTCCAGAACCAATGGCCCCCATGAAATCTGCAAGAACTGTTAACGCACCAATGCACATGCCACCAAAAGCCGCCGCAGTAGGGATGTACCTGTTCAATTCCTTCTGTAAATTTGACTCCCGATGACCAGGCATCACCATTTGTTGTTCCTGCAAAATGCCCAAAGTTCAAATACACCAAATCACCAATTGCTATACATTCACCAGTATACGTGCAACAGTATCCAGTCAGTAAAATATCAAAGCATGAAACATCTATGATTTCAATCCTCGGTCCTCATCTATACAACACCCAAATGGCCATAACACAAAAAGCAAATTCCAGAAAATAACCAAGATTGAGATTAAAATCAATGCGATGTTAGATGGTAATCTCCTAGGGTTGAGACAATTGTTGGGCATTATTGCTACTCAATCAGAACTAATTTGGCCTGTACCGGTGCAGTTTTAGTCAAGACAAAAAGAACCTGCAACCTTGGAAGAGGACCTCTGCAAATTGTTGTGAAAAGGTTATGGCTGCTCGCCAAGAGAAACTGTGCCAAAAAACTGTTCCCATGACTGAATCATGGAAATAAACTTATTAATATCACAAAGTACAACCAGTCACATGAAGAATATGGAAGCAAGGAATCCATGTTTATCATGGTTTCCATGCAGACAAGTCAAAGTTTGGGCTTACAAAACTGCCAACATACGACCAGTCAAATGGATAGAAATGCGTATTTATCCAATATTGATATGTTTTGACTAGCCAGAGGAACTTTTCTGAACAATAGCCTATGCACTCACTTACTATGTACAGCTTTTATTACAAATCAAAAGGAAATAAAAAATCAACTACTACAAAAATCTATCTTTTATCACCAGTCTTGCACCTTTCTTGTTCCTTGTTGCCTACATTAAAATGACCCTTTTCTTTTATTTCTAACATATACAGTGAGCCTTCCCCCTCCAAACCCATATGTTAAAACTCGTTCCTTTCAGGTAAAACTCGTCCATTTCAGGCATTACCCAAGTCAACCACAAATCCCCACCTATAGCCAGTCCTTATGTCTGAACATTGTCAAATAGCCATTTGTTCACATATCTATACATATGACCTCCAAATCATTTCTAGCTCACCATCAAAATTTGCAGAACCTCAGTATATTCATAAATGCAATGAAAGAGAACCATAGCAAAAAACTGTACCTTAAGCTGCTTGGCCACATCTCTCGCTGATGATCCAGAGACTTCTATCCAAGTCTTTGAGAAGAGTGCACAAGCTGAGAGCATAAACACTATATAGAAAAGTGCATGGAATGGATTTGCAGCCATATCTTGCAAGCTGCATGGTTGGCTCCAAAGGATATAATAGTAAGCAATAGTAGATGAGAAAACAAAAATAATAAGATTAAGCTCCAACAACAAGAAAAGCTTCAGGAAAAAGCATGATCATGCTCCAAAAATTTCAGCAAGGTATGCACTAACACAAGAAAAAAACTAGCATGATGAAACAAAAAGCAAGCATGCACATCTTGCGGACAAACATGCATGTGTGCTTATGTATGCCCACACACGCACACACGCACGCACGCACACACAGAGAGAGAGAGAGAGAGAGAGAGAGAGAGAGAGGGAGAGGGGGAGAGAGAGATGTAACATGTTAATCACCTTGATGGTGCTGTGATATAGTAAGCCAGACCACCTACAGGGACAGATTGACCAGAATACTCAGATTCTTTCCACTTACCCAGCAGATTTACAAGGAAATTGCCACTGTACCTCCTGTATAATAACTACAATGGAAACAAAAAAAAAATAAATATTTTGGATAAAATAAATGTTAATATGGTCTGACAGTTCCATACTTGTCTGCCTGAGTACCTGGGAGATAAAATATAGGTTAGAAACAAGTGCTGACTGTAAAATGATGGGCATATTAGATGTGTAAAACAGTTTAATTGGATAGGATCCCTGTTGTCCACGGGCATTCTTTGACCTCACAGGCAGCACCACACGGAAGCCTTGGAAATATATAACAATAAGGAAGACCAAAACTGTGGCAAGCAAATTGGTCACATTTGGAAGATTTTGACGATAGAAAGCCTCACGAAGAGCACGGACTTTATCTGATCGAGTTATTAGTAGATGAAACAAAGCAATGACAGCACCTTCAAATTCAGCACCACGCCCACTGTTAATGGTTGTGGGGCTAAATGCCTTCCAGATAATATTTTCACTGCAAGATACAGCAAGAGAAATAATATTATGTGCTAAGGAGGCAAGAACGATAAATAAAAATTCATGACCTTACCATATATTGGTGGCAATGAATAAAGAAATACCGGATCCCAAACCATATCCCTTCTGCAGAAGTTCATCCAAACAAATGACAATGATACCAGCAAAGAAAAGTTGAAGTATAATGAGAATAGCATTTCCAGTTCCCAGCTGGCTGACACTACCATACATTCCAGATAGAACATATGCAACTGCCTCCCCGATAGCGATCAAGATGCCAAGTAACTTTTGTGCACCATTTCTGAAAATTAAACATGAAAACTACTATCAGGTCAACTACCCATTTGACTTGCTTTACTGATGGCTTGCATCTCATTGCCTGTAAAACAAGGATATGGTATATACAAAGTATGAAAACAAGACTCAAATGACAAGTTGACAACTATCTTTAAAGGCAACATGTTTGAAAGTAAAGAATGCAAAGAATAAAAACAATCACATGTTATTTACTTTTCTTATTAATGATACAAGGCACTCAATATTGCTTTCCAATATATCTCGGTTTTCCATGGGCAAGTGGTCGAACAATATATAATAAAAATAAGATATATATATTTTCAGGAAATGCACATACTTCATAGCAATGTGAGCTGTCATATGGCCTCTTATTTCTTGCTCAAGTACGATGGTTCATGCATCCAGCTCCTTGAATGTATTCTAGACTTAACTAATTTTGATGATCTCTTTACAGGTATTATAGCATAAGCCCAATAAAGTGTAAAGTCTTTCTTAAAAATTCTTCTATTACCATAATTATTGTAGATCTCTTATAACAATAATGTATACTAGCAGATCGGTGCATGCAAAGCGCATTAAGTTAAAAGATATTACTTACCAAAAGATAGGAAAAAAAATTATATATTTGTAATTCAGTAAATAGGAAGTAAAAATAAAAGAGAAAAGTACAAAAATTAAAATATACAATAAAATAGAGTAAAATATAAACATAAACAACACAAAGCAAAAAGAAGTAAACAAAAAATTTTAAAAAATAAGTTAAACATACAAAAGAAAACAAATTACAAAAGTCTTAATCTTGACATCCATCATCAACATCATCTTGTTCATAGTCCACTCTCTTAGATTCCAGAGTTTATAAATTGGATGAAGTCTAAATACTACCAAGGTAGCACCACTGTGATACTAGTACTGCATTCAAGTTGAAATGAAAGCATCTAATAAGTGAACGTGTCCCCTAAATGACTGTTTACCAATTTAATTTCCTAAATTTTAGAAGATACTTGATGTCAAAGCCAACACATTGTTGGCAGTATTTACAAGGGGTAGCAGCATTTGCTCTTGGTACTCAGGTGGTAATTTGTTTCTTCCTAACAAATTAGAAGATCAAATTACATCCAATATTTCCTCACCTGTTTCCTCAGTTATTGGGGATTAAAAGTAGAAGACTACTTCATCTTGAAAGAATTCAATGAGGACAAGAGCTGATACTTAGAGAACAATATATAGGAAATAAAGGTGGTGATTTGTTTCCAAACTAAGAAAAATTCGTGGATAGTGTAAGAGATGCTAAAATTAACTGAAGGACCTTTTGGTCAGAAAAGTTGATGCAGAATCCTACAGGGAATTCTAGCATTCAAAACTCCCTCATCATAGTATAGAATGATGATCACATAGCTATGCATATTTAACATAGTTGGATTCGAGTATTGCATCACTGTAGCTGCCAACAAGCTAGAAAAGGTTTACTGTATGGTTTGTTTAGATGTTCATGTAAGCCAAGGGAAACTGAGTTAGGTTTTGCCTTCCTTTCCTCATATTTCTTCTAAGACTAAGGGCAATTTTTCAGCACTTGTGTTGATTGTATAATAGCTTGTCTAAAAAACAATCAAACCAAACAAAACCTGTATGCAAAATGGTAGTGGCATTTTATTATTTTTTTCCTTATCATATCGATGGAATACTATAGTTTAAACGTTAAAACACCTCATACAAACTTGTGCAACACTGATTTTTTTTTTTTACCCGAATTTCCTTGGGTATACCTAACTACTGCAATATCATTACTCAAGATTTTATTACTGATTTGTGCAAAGTAAGAAAAAAGAATTAAAGAACAGGCGTGCTTGATAATAATGACACACATTTTGATGGTTGACACTTACAAAAGAGCACGATCCTCTCGAACACTATTGTCCACTTCAATGATCTTTGATCCAACCAAGAGTTGCATAACCAGTCCAGAAGTCACAATTGGAGTGATTCCTAGCTCCATGACGGTTCCACGGTTTGATGCAAGAATAACACGCATCCAGTAAAAAGGATCTGCTCCAGTAGTTGAGTGTATGCCATATAAGGGAAGCTGACTGCAAACCAGAAAAATGAAAAGAGAGATCACAGTGTAGATCACTTTCTCCCTAAATGGAATTTTTCGGTCAGCATTTTGAACTTCAGGCAAGAATGCCAGAAACGGTCGAACAAGATGAAGCACTCTGAACCCTCCAGCCATTTTCCTGCACCAAGAAAAGAGTATCCAATAACTATACCATTAACTGACTTGAAAGCCAGAACCAGTGGTTTTGTTTTATAACTACATGAAGAACAAACAAACAGGGAAAAGAAACAGTACATACCTTGTGAATGATAGAGGATATAAAAAAAGACTAAGAAGCTAAGAGATATAATTGGCCAACAGATAAATATGCAAGAGGATAAATGTATCACCTTTCAAGAAGAACCAAAGGAAATCATGAAATAAATATCTAACCTCAAGTGTTTCTCTCAAAAAAGTCCTCAAGTGAAAAAAGGATTTCTTACTCATAAAACCTAACTACCATTCTTTGCCAATAGGTTGGCTGTACAGTCTCCTTGATTATGCACTTAATAGAAGGCCAGAAGACCTACCTTGTCTACCATCTTTGACTGATATGTCTGGAACATCTTCTTTTACTGGCCCTCTATAACTATGCTGTATTGTTAACTAGTAGCTGCAGTTGAAGTATGGATTTGGATGGATTCTGGAAAGGAAAATCTCAGGTTTTGTTGACAGATGACTTGGTCTGTCAACGTGCATTTGTTGGCACAGTAGAAAAGTACAAATTACACAAATTACACCCATCACTTGTGAAAATACATAGACATCTTGGACTTTAAAAGAAAAGAAAACAATAAAGATGCAAAACACTATAACAACCGAGTGATTAGTCCTATTCATGGGAATTGGATGTGGTAGAGAAGTGATTCAAGATGTTCTTGTATATCAATTCCCATGGGTACTATCTTGATGTTTCCTATAGTTGGCAAAATGGCTCATCAAGAAGTTTCTAGAGGGCAAGTGATGGAATAAGAAGGGGGGAAGATAAATTGGAAGAAATGGTCAAGAAAGAGAGAGAAGATAGAGCGGAGAGGAGAAATAGAGACAAAGAGAAAGATGGCAAGAGAGATATGGATAGAAGTCGACAGATATGGGGGACATAGATCCAAAGGGAATAGGAGGAGGACAAGAGGGAGGGGAGGTGTGAGAGAAGGGAAGGGACACAGTCAGGGAGGGTGTGAAAGAGAGAACTCTCGAGGCAGAAAATAAGTATAGTTTTGTGATTTACTTGAAGCCACTATTATCACCCTTTTTTATTGTGGTCCATCTCAGATGGAATTTTCTTCTCCTTAATTGTTCTCTTCTTTTGTAATAGATGTGGTGGTTTATGAATTCCAAATATGAACTTTACTAGATATTTGTGTTCTACATTTATATTTGTTGGTGCAAAAATCTGCTTGCGCCGGAGAAGCTGGAGTCGGGGAAGCCACGGTCGCCGCCGGGACCTGCAAGGGAAGTCTAAACCAGAGGTGGGGTTGCTCCGGCAAGACCCTCCGACGCTCAAGTCAGTTCTCTGCCTCAACAAGAATGGAGTGCTCGAACGGAGAATTTAGCAGAGTTTTGAGATAGGAAAAAATGAGCTTAAAGAATAACGTATCTGAGTCCCCTTTTTATAGGCGGAGGGGGCAACGGATTGATGGCGACACCTGTAACCGTCTGGTCGTGGGCCGCCCGTGGTCAGGAGAATTTATTGCGAGTGGTAGTGGAGCGGAATCGTGGCCATCACCGCAGCTCGCCACGTGGAATCAGTTGCAGGGAGTGGAGCAGCGCCCGTTGTCGTGACTTGCCAGCGGATGGGAGAATCGCCCGGTATCCGTCGCAGGAGGTGGAGCAGGTTCGTGGCCGTTATCGTGGCCTGCCAGGGGGTAGTGGAGCTGTGCGGAATCCGCCACAGGAAGTGGGGCAGGGCGGCGACGGTTACTGCGGCTTGTCAGGGAATGATGGAGCTGCGCGGAATCCGTCACAGGAAGTGGAGCAGGGTCGTGGCCGTCATCGTGGCCTGCCAGGGGGTGCGGATCTGTTGATTGAAGCTCGGCGACGGTCGGAGCCCGGCCTCTGTAGAGGTCCGGGAGGGGTCCTCCTGGCGGCCGGAGTCGTGGGCGGAGTCTGACTTCCGTGGGAGCCCGAGCGGAGCCGTGCTGTAGGGGATGCCGGAGGCAGAGCCCGGCTCCCTTAGGAGTCCGGACGGAGCTGTGCTGCAGCTGATGTCGGAGGCGGAGCCCGGCTCCCGTAGGAGTCCGGGCGGAGCCCTCTCGGAGTTGAAGTTGCGGGCGGAACCCGGCTCCCGTAGGAGTCCGGGCAGAGTTCTCTGCAATCAAAGTTAGAGGTGAAGTCCGGCTCCCGCAGGAGTCCGGACGGAGCTTACCAGCAGTCAAAGGTAGAGGTGAAGGACGGAGCTTACCAGCAGTTGATACCGAGAGCGGAGCCTGGCTCCCGTAGGAGTCCGGGCGGAGCTGTGCTGCAGCTGATGTCGGAGGCGGAGCCCGGCTCCCGTAGGAGTCCGGGCGGAGCTGTGCTGCAGTCGATGTCGGAGGCGGAGCCCGGCTCCCGTAGGAGTCCGGGCGGAGCTAAGTCGATGTCGGAGGCGGAGCCCGGCTCCCGTAGGAGTCCGGGCGGAGCTGTGCTGCAGCTGTTGTCGGAGGCGGAGCCCGGCTCCCGTAGGAGTCCGGGCGGAGCTGTCTCGGAGTTGAAGTTGCGGGCGGAACCCGGCTCCCGTAGGAGTTCGGGCGGAGTCCTCTGTAATCAAAGTTAGAGGTGAAGTCCGGCTCCCGCAGGAGTCCGGACGGAGCTTACCAGCAGTCAAAGGTAGAGGTGAAGTCCGGTTCCCGTAGGAGTCCGGACGGAGCTTACCAGCAGTTGATACCGAGAGCGGAGCCTGGCTCCCGTAGGAGTCCGGACGGATCTGTGCTGCAGCTGATGTCGGAGGCGGAGCCCGGCTCCCGTAGGAGTCCGGGCGGAGCTGTGCTGCAGTCGATGTCGGAGGCGGAGCCCAACTCCCGTAGGAGTCCGGGCGGAGCTGTGCTGCAGCTGTTGTCGGAGGCGGAGCCCGGCTCCCGTAGGAGTCCGGGCGGAGCTGTCTCGGAGTTGAAGTTGCGGGCGGAACCCGGCTCCCGTAGGAGTTCGGGCGGAGTCCTCTGTAATCAAAGTTAGAGGTGAAGTCCGGCTCCCGCAGGAGTCCGGACGGAGCTTACCAGCAGTCAAAGGTAGAGGTGAAGTCCGGCTCCCGTAGGAGTCCGGACGGAGCTTACCAGCAGTTGATACCGAGAGCGAAGCCTGGCTCCCGTAGAAGTCCGGGCGGATCTGTGCTGCAGCTGATGTCGGAGGCAGAGCCCGGCTCCCGTAGGAGTCCGGGCGGAGCTGTCTCGGAGTTGAAGTTGCGGGCGGAACCCGGCTCCCGTAGGAGTTCGGGCGGAGCCCTCTGCAATCAAAGTTAGAGGTGAAGTCCGGCTCCCGCAGGAGTCCGGACGGAGCTTACCAGCAGTTAAAGGTAGAGGTGAAGTCCGGCTCCCGTAGGAGTCCGGACGGAGCTTACCAGCAGTTGATACCGAGAGCGGAGCCTGGCTCCCGTAGGAGTCCGGGCGGATCTGTGCTGCAGCTGATGTCGGAGGCGGAGCCCGGCTCCCGTAGGAGTCCGGGCGGAGCCGTCTCGGAGTTGAAGTTGCGGGCGGAACCCGGCTCCCGTAGGAGTTCGGGCGGAGCCCTCTGCAATCAAAGTTAGAGGTGAAGTCCGGCTCCCGCAGGAGTCCGGACGGAGCTTACCAGCAGTCAAAGGTAGAGGTGAAGTCCGGCTCCCGTAGGAGTCCGGACGGAGCTTACCAGCAGTTGATACCGAGAGCGGAGCCTGGCTCCCGTAGGAGTCCGGGCGGAGCTGTGCTGCAGCTGATGTCGGAGGCGGAGCCCGGCTCCCGTAGGAGTCCGGGCGGAGCTGTGCTGCAGTCGATGTCGGAGGCGGAGCCCGGCTCCAGTAGGAGTCCGGGCGGAGCTATTCTGATGTCGCGACGGAGCCCGGCTCCCGTAGGAGTCCGGGCGGAGGTGTTCTGATGCCGATTCCGCCGAGGGTTTCGGCTGTGGGTATTTTATATCCAACAATATTGTTAAACAATAGAACCAAGAATAAAAAAAAGTGACTAAAAGCTTGCAGTGAGAGTACATGAAGCATTAATAGGAATGATTAGCATAGAAGGATTCAGCAAAATGACCTAAAACTGATTGGATAAGCCTATATTTAGTGGCCATGTTCATATCAAGTTATTAAAGAAAATCAGTGGAAAATAAGAAATTAAAAAAAGTGGCAAATCATAGAGTTGGCAAAAGTTGCATGAAAACTAGAAGCAACAAATGACTTACATTGTCCTCATTAAAATTTCATGCACGGACTTGAGCTCAGATAACAAAAGTGAATTTAGATTAAGTAGAGATATAGTTTCAGCGGACTAAGACAAGCAAACATATAATAATATAATCAATAATAGTTTGTGGAACGTAATGTTGTTAAAGGCCTTAGGCGCACCTAGCTGCTAGGGGTCCCTGGAGCCTAGGCGCAAGGTGCAAGCGCGTGCCTGAGAGAAGACATGCGCCAAAAATAGAAAAACAGAGAATTAGCTATAGGCAAAACTTCCAGCAAGTAAAAACTACCATCTTGTTATTAAAAAGTAAAAACAGAAAAAAAAAATCTAGCTATAGGCAAGAAGTCCAGCATGTATAAACTAGCTCTAACCCAAAAACAAGAAGAAGAAGGAGAAGAAAAATGACAAGAAGAATAAAAGATTAGAGAGCAGACTAATGTGCTCTGTTATGCTCTGTTTTTTGGCCAAAAAATAGAGCATAATAAAGCATGTCAAAAGAAGAAGAAAAATAAGAAGAAGAAGAGGACTGGATGAGAGATGACTTACATGGTATTAGGCGATGAGATGAGATGGAGGTGCTTTTTAGGCAATGAGATGAGATGGAGTCTGATGGAGATGCTTCAGCTTCTGCCTTCTGATTCTTTTAGATGATTCCAAGAGCCTCATGTACATTTTTAAATCCCATTTGTCTTTCAATGATAGCTTTCCAATCCTTATTCACTATAATTGACCTTTCCAATCCCTATTTACTATAACCGACCTTTCCTATTTTTTAGAAACTAAAAATTAATATTTGCTGGAATCCTGTGCCTCTTGGGTGCCTCTGAACAATGCAGAGGTGTGCCCCTAAGGTGCCAAGGTGACGCCCATTGCACCTAGTGCCTTTTGTGCCTGAGTAGCGCCTGAGGCGTGCCTTTAATAACATTGGTGGAACATATTACATCCATGCATAGCAGAAAAGGAAAGCAAAATGGTATCCATCTGCTTCTACATATAAGTTACTTCGTATACTTATTTATGCATGTCTGTGAAACATACATATATGCATACTAAATACAGACTTACAGATATATATTAACATCAATATCTTGGTATGTCATCCATGCATATGTATGCACATATATGGAGATGAACTTGGCCATTCCAGATTAAATTTGAGGGCAAAGTTGGTTGAGTCATGACCGATGGAAATTCCAAAATAAAACCTGACAAGATTGACCATGATCTGGATTCCTAAAAAGAGCAAATTTTAAGTACTTGAGGTCCATTTATTATGCAGATTAACCAAGCTCTTACTGGGTAGAACCGCTCAATTCTGAGTAGTTCAGCCTGGTAAGGGCCAGCTTGCACTGATTCGATCCTTATTTCATATCAAGAACACGAATTGTCTGACTTCATGGTTTGTAAGATACCTATTGACCTAGAAGGTTTGGTCTGGTATCATATGCCACGTGAAAATAATTTTCAATGTTTCTAAAAAAAAAATATTTTTTTGGGCATAAATTGGCTCAATCCATCCATGTATAACCAAAAATAGTAGTTCTTGCATTAAATCATTAACAAATATAAGAATTCTGTAGCAACCCCAACTCTTTGAGATAATGGTGTCTCCCACTATATGAATCAATGCCCTATAGATATGCCCCATTCACAAAGCCTAGATTCTACATTTATAAAGAGGCACTCAAGTGTCTTTTACATAAACAAAGTCTATGATAACCTCGAAGCAATGTCCAAATTCTTGCTTTCTTTTTCAATTTCAACTCGATCAAATGAGTTTTGGTTGCAGAACTTTCTATGATTTTGCTTTTTTTTTATTATTATTATTCTTATTTTAAAGTCAATATCCTGCCTGAGGTTATACTTTGATAGCCCAAATTTTGATAACTCATATTAAGAGAGCAGCTGATAGAGAAAGTTGAGTGTATTACTCCAAGGCATCAAACTGAAAGAGTGCAAACATGTAAAATTACATATATACATACTTATGTTGCACACATGCACACTAAAAAGCACACTCACTTAACTGTGTCCCTGTGTTCGTAGACACACAGGGACGTGCATGTGTGCACACACAGATGTCTGCATATGTCCATATATCAGTGGCAAAATCTTAGCATATAGGCACTTTATCACATGGTGATCAATGAAAAACATGAATTCAGTGGCTTCTTAAATAAACCTATAAAATCTTAAATCACTAAAAAGAAAATCAAATTTAGCAAAATCAAATATTATAACATCAACTTCACATCAATAGCTTTACCTTAAGAGATTCAGAACAACATTAATATCATCCGACTTTTTAAATTATTGAAGTTACAATAACGTCCAAATGTTATTTTTATATCTGAAGGGATCTAGCTTAATCAGCTGCAGTTAAATCAATTAAGAAACATGATAGGTACTAAAATATTACCAAGAAAGATACAGCAGCAAATGAATCGGTAATACGAATCTAATTGATTAAAATCGCAAACAGCAGAGGCACAGAGAAAGAACAAGAATTTGATTGCTGAAAAGTGGAGAAGACAAAGGGAAAGGAACTTACCTAGGCCTTTGATCTGGTTTCTTCTTCTCTTGTTTTCCTCTTCCTTCTCACACAAGACCTGAGTAAATCCAGAAATCCATATTTAGCCTCCTGAGTACCACTCCACATAAATCGCCAAATTCTTTGCTCTCTTACCTCTCCAAGAAACGAAGCTCCCAAATTTATGAAGTAGATCTCAAATCACGGCCTGTAGGAGGGGAAAAAAACGAATAGTAACACAAAATTTGAGAGACTCAAGAAAAAGAAATCATAAAAAATGATCTTTTTGTATTTTTCAGAAAAAATAAACCAGAAATCTCAATTTTTAGGGTTTGAAATTAGATTTGGTTCTTGATTGGAAGTTTACAACATTGATCTAAGGAGCACCTTGCTCCTGTGTTCAAATCTTAAATACACAGACAGAACCAAGAAAGAGACAGATTAAAAGAGAAGTAACAGACCCTGAGAGAAGAATATGAGATCGGATTTGGTCGGAGAGGAGGTCGAATTTCGCCGGATCCGGTCGAAGCCACGGGTGGGAAGAGAAGAGGCAACAGAGAGAAAGAGAGAAAGCAAGTGGAAGAATCGGGGACAGAAGGGTTTTGATTGAAAAATAGCGCTAATATTAGGGCTGAAAAAAATGGCAAATGGCAAAGGGCGACTTGTTTTGTCAAGACTCGGTAGTCGTGGTCAGCGTCGGGTTCGGAAACGATTCAAATTTGGACCCGGCCAACTAATGTCAGCCCTCTTCTATGTAGGTCTGTTCAGGACGCTGTAGTTTTTAATCAAAAAATAATTTTTTGAAAAAAATCAAAAACTGTTTCAAAATAAAATATTTTTAAATTTTTTTATGTGTATGATTTTCTAAATATTTTAACTTATATGAATATTCTTTTAAAATTTATATCTATATATATAATCTCATAAATATTTTTTTATATATGTACCCACATCATTTAATATCATTAAAAATTAATAATTTAAAATTAAAATGACTAAAATACCCTTATGAATAGATGTGCAAAAAAAATTTGTGAGGTATATATATAAATAAAAAATTTTATGAGAATATTCACGTAAAATTGAATGTTTCAAAGGATATATATCCAAAAAATCTAAATTAAAATTTTTTGCATTCAATACATCTCTTTTGGTTTGTTAATTTTTTATTTATTCTAATGGAGAAAAATTAACATGCACAACTAAAATGACGAATATACTTTATTTATTGATTTACATAGATAAAATGATCTTTTTATTAAATAATAATTTAAAATTATTTTATTTAGAAAATAGACAGATCGTAACCATTCATATTTTCTATAATGTATAATAATATGCTTCTGAAAAAAATATCTAAACTTGATATTAGATGGATAGCTTATACATTTGTATCGAATGGATATAGTTATGAGTTTGAATATTATATAACAATGAGAATTTATAATCTTATTATATTTTATTTTAAAAATTTTTATTGAAAATATCTTTGTAAAATGAGATAAGATATATCATGTTGTTATAAGATGGACATTGTCATCCCCTCTTATCTAAAAATAAAATATAATATAGTATTCTAATATATAAAATATTATATAATATTATCATCATATTATTATATTATGTAATATGTTAGTATATTTCAGAGTAAGAGGATCCGAATCTATCTAGATGAAATAGATAAAAATTAAATTAAAATTTGTTACATGTATATCTTTCTAAACATTCAAATTTACATTAATATCCTCATAAAATTGCTATTTTCGCATATATCCTTATATTTTTTTTTTTGCACATCTACCTATTAGGGTATTTTAGTCATTTAAATTTTAAATCGTTAATTTTTTAATGACATTAGATAATATGGGTATATATATAGAAAAAAGAAAAAGAAAGGTATACATGCGAAACAAGTATTTTATGAGAGTATATATGTAAATATCAATTTTGAAAGAATATTCATATAAATTTGAATATTTAGAAGGGTATACACATAAAAAATTTAATATTTTTTTTATTGAAAAACTATTTGGCTATCAAGATCCAAAAATTATTCTGAAACTATAGAAGTGGTTTGCTGCATGTTTGATTGGCAAATCCAAAAACTGATTTTGATGACAAAATGATTAAAAAGGATAAATGCCAAAAATATTTCTAAAAAGTTAAAAATCAGATAGGAAGAAAGGGTGAAATAAGAGAAGGGCTATCCAAAATAGTTGAAAATCAGATAGAGGGAAGAGATGAATGTGATCTCTACTATCAAAAAGAAAATCAATATTATTTTTCTTAAAAAAATAATTTTTTGCAAACGAGATATTTTGTTTATGAGACTGTATCTATTGAAAGCGAAAGGATGTTAACTTTAGGTAAATCACATTTTAAGAAATTCTCAACGCAATCAAAAATTACTTTTGATTTATAGCTAAACACTTAAATTTTATTTTTCAATCTAAAATCGCTTTTAATGAGTACAAATATACTCCCAAATATGTACATAATATACTTGTTAAATGGAGGACAGGTTTGGTTGAGAGGAGTTAGATTCTGTAATGGAATTGAGAATAAATGACTTCTATTTTAGCTTTTTGATTAGAATAAGTCCCATTCCTATTTTGAGAAAGGAATGAGAATGTCTCAATCTATCAAAATATAATCCCTACTCTCTCTAGGATTCGAATTCTATTTCAACTCCAATTCCAATTTCAGTCACAAATCAAATATATTGGAGGATATAACCATTTCAACTTTATTCCAATCCATTCTAATTCTAGTTTGGATCTTAATTCTAATCACAAAAAAAAAAGAAAACTCAATCTAAGTTCATTAAAATAAAAAAATACAAAATAACTAGAAAATTTTTTAAAAAATAACTAGATATATTAAATTTATCTAAATATGTTAAATATATCTATGTATATTAAGGTTATCTAAATATGACAGAGATATATGTTTGAAAATATCTAAAATTATTTTAAATAATACAATATTAGCAAAGGCGTCCATTAATTATCCTCATAGAGAATTTATTAAAAAATTATTTGTCCCTAGACATAAATTATTTTAAAAAACATAAAAAATTTAGAAAATATTTGAAGCTATCTATTTGGAGTCCTTATGTAGAGTTCTGATGCATGTTAGAAATATCATTATGTCTTAAATTGTTGAATTATTTTATAAAAATTTTATGAGAAGAAATTCTTTGAAGCTATATGTTTAGAGATTTCTTAGAGGAAATGACTTATTTTAGCAAGCTTGCTTCTTAATTATTTTAGAAAATACTTTTCTTCAAATGGATTTTTTAGATTATTTTAGTAAAATGTAGAATCTCTTATTAATTATTTTGGAAAATGTAGAAAATCTTTTTATTTAATTTTTGCTAAGCCCTATTTGGAAAATGCATAAGTTATTTTAGGGATGCAAAAATTTAGAGAATATTTAAATCCATTCATTTAGGGAACTCTTCTTAATTGTTTTAGAAAATTTATTCTATAAAAAAGACTATTTGACCATCCATTCAGAAATTTCTTAGAAAAAAAATTTAGGAAGCCTGCTTTTAAATATTTTCCTCCACCTAGAAATTTCTTACTTTAGAAATATAGAAAATCTTTAAGAAAGTTAGAAACTCTTCTTAATTATTTTTTATCGTGCTCTATTGACATGAGAAAAATTCCTCAAAAAATATAGCCAGTTGTGCAAAAGATTTTTAATTATTTTAGGAAACATAGAATTTAATTACTTTAGGAAATATATAAACTCTTCTTAATTTTTTTTATGGTGCCCCATTTAAATTTGACATGCTTATTTTTTTTAAAAATCACCTTGCAGTCAGGTCACGGCAACTGAAGTGATTGGAAGGGTTAAATGACAATTAGTGCCGAGGAATGATTATTAGTTAATAAATATATTCTACTTATAATTTATTTTTCATTCTAATTTTTTAAAAATATTTATTTTTTTATTATATAAATTTATATTTATATTTTTAATATCTCCCCATACATCATGCATTAGTATTAATTAACTTTGACTTAGAATTCATTAGGTAAGACTCATTCTTAACTTTTGATCACTACAACAAAATAGATTATGGCTAATTACCATCACTAATAGCTGATTTGCCATTGCTAATATTATTAGTGATGGTACACTGTCATTAAAAATCTGATAAAAATAACCTCATCGTTAATTACCACTATTAGCAAAAGCAATTCAGCCGTCGCTAATAAAGCTAATTAGCGACAGTTTTAGCAATAAAAAGCCATCGTTAATAATTTTAATTTTTTTAATTAAAATATTAAAAAATTATTAACAATGATTTAACTATCACTAATAATTTTTTTATTTTTTTAATTAAAATATAAAAAAACTATGAGCGACGATAATTATTATTGCTAATGCCATCACTAATAGTTTTTAATTTTTTTTAAAATTTATAATTAAATATTTTAAAATCTATTTTAATCACATTAATAAGTAATAATATTTTTTAAAATCTGTTATAAATAAAATAATAATTATTTAATATAATTATAAATATAAAATTAATTATATTATATTAAAAATATAAATTATATAATTTTATAAATTCATACTATTTTACAAGTACCAAAATTATATACATATCAAAAAATATATATATATGTAAGATCCTCCTCATCTTCCTAATTCTATACATTCTCTCCAACAGTTGGTGGATGAGAATAGAATGTCTTAGTATCTTGTAACGAAGAAAAATAAAATATTATTAATAAATTTTGATACGAAAGTATATATGTTAATACGAAGGAGTATATTTCGATATACTGCTCTGATTTTCTAGCAGATTATTTTTATACATTTCATTTGATGATACAGAGTTATAGACACTTCTGGCCTATCGATTGAATGGTTAGATTGAATTATTATCCTCTAGATCTTATTTTCAAATTATTAATAAATTTTGATATGAAAACGTATATGTCGATACAGAGGTGTATATTTTGATATACTACTCCAATTCTCAAACAGATTATTCCATATAATTTTTCGATCTGTACAAAAATATATAAATATATGGATACTATAAAATATGTACATTAATCAAAAGATGGATCTATCGTTATATACAAATAAATATTTTTAAAATTTTTAAAATATTGAATTTCTAAGTAAAGAATATTATTGTAAATAAATACGGTCGGGAAGCGCATCCCACATATGTGGACTTAAAGTATGCCAGACAACTAGGCCGTATGAGCACACACTACAAAAAAAAAGGCTATTAGCGACGGCTAGGAGTAAAATTTTTAAAAAAAATAAAATAAAAATTTAAAAATAGTACTTAAATCAGAGACCAACAAAGTAAACAAGGGAAAGAAGAAAAGAAAAACGCTCAGATCTGCCATTAAAAAATAAGACATTGCAAGTTCCTCTGCACCTTTAACCATGAGGTAGTTGCAAGCAGTTGCTTGCGATGTAACAGACCGTTCAAGCTTACCTTGCAACTACAATAACAAGAACAGAAATGCATCACCTCCATCTTTCTCTAGACTTTTTAGGCATATCTCACACAGGCAATTATTATAGCCTCTTTATGAATAAAGCACTACTAGTTTTAGGTTGGATGCGGGTCAGCAGTATTAGACCCACTCTCGAATCGAGTTTGGGTTGAACCAAAGATTTGCCCGAGTCCAGTCTGAAATTCAAATGGACCCTATAATTAGGCCCAAGTCTGGCCTGAACTATTCAAACCTAGTCCGATCCAAATTCAGACAGGCCCGAAACCCATCGAACCGGCTCGGACCCAACTCCAACCCTAATCATAGTTAAATAAAATACTTAATTAATTAATTAAATTAATACCTAATTAATTAATTAAATATCTAATTAAAACTAATTAATATATTAAAATAAAAGAACTTTTAGCGATGGCGCGGCTGCCGTCGCTACCATCGTTGCTAATACTCACCAAAAGCATAAAAATGTAGACCCAACGACACCGACAGTGCAGGAACGGTGGTGCGGAGACGAAGATGGCGAATTCGACGAGGGGGATGATAGATCTGACAAGAGGGCTGTGGATTCGATAAGGGAATGACAGATCCGGCACAAGGAGAGCGGATCCGACAAAGGGGGCGACGGATCCGGCAAGGCAACGGCGGTGCAGGGACTTCGACAGTGTGGGGACAGCGAAGGGGGAGGTGGCACTGGAGAACCGGGAGAGGGGGAGAGGGGGGGTCATGGTCGCTGGTGGGGGAGATAAAAACTGAGGGCGGTGGGGGGGGGGGAGAACGAGAGGTTGGGGAGGGGGGGTCGACCGATCACCAGAGGGGGAGCCAACCTAAAAATCGAGAGAGAAAAATGAGGGCCGAGGAGTGGGGTCGGGGGCCTTGATCGTCGGGTTGAAAAAAATGAGGGTGGGGGAGCGAGGTGGGGGAAAATGAGGGCGGTCACCGACAGAAGAGCCAACTTAGAAACCAAGAGAGCCAAAGAAGGGGGTCAGGGCGAGGGAGGGGGGTCGGGGAAAACGAGGGTTTCGATCGTTGGATGGGGAAAAATGAGGGTGGAAGAGGGGGTGGGGGAAAACGAGGGTGGTTGCCGGCGGGGGAGTTAACCTAGAAATCGAGAGGGCCAGGGAGGGGGGTCGGAGAAAATGGGGGTTTCGGTTATTAGGTGGGGAAAATGAGAGCAGGGGAAGAGGTTTGGGGGAAAATAAAGACGGAGGGAGGGGGACGAAATAGTTGGAGGAAAAGTTAGGATTACTAGCGACGGCAAAAGCCATCACTAATAAGCCGTCGGTAATGCTTATTAACGATGGACATTACCGTCTCTAATAAATTATTTCCGTCGCTAAAATTTTATGATCTAATTAAAAAAAATAAAATTATTATTTATTAGCGATGCAATATTGCTGCCACTAAAAATCCAAAATATCATCGTTAATAAATTTTTTTTCGATGGCTTATTTTTTGATCGCCATTGGTTGTCGGTAAAAGGTGTTATTAGCGACAGCAAAATTGCCATCGCTAAAAATTATTTTTCTCGTGGTGGCTGGAGTGGTAGCCACTAAGTTGCTAATGGTATTTATTTGCACTGGCTTATAACCCCATGTGATGCATGGGATGAAATTTTTATATATATATATTTTAAAATAATTATAATGATTAAAAAATTATATTTTGTGCATAGCATATATTATAAGCTATCGGATAAATCTTATGAAGATCCAACGATCTTGATTCCATTAAACTCCTTCCTAAACTCATTATTTTTTACTATTTTTATCTTTAATCATTTTTAAACTATTTTATCTCTCCTCTTTCTTCTTCGATCCTCTCCTGTCGTACTTCCAACTCTCTTAATGACAATGTTGACAATATTATCTCTTCGTTCGAAACAGAAAAAAATATATCAATATATAAAATTTTAAATAATTTATAAAAATAAATCTATTTTATTTTTAAATTAATTAATAATATATTTATATTTTTTGAACTCAAACATATAAGAACCAACATAAAATTCAAGTCATTATCTAAACTTCTCTGTTGGGCCACTCCAAGCCTCTCACCTGATTAAGACTCCTGAATTGAAAAAAAAAAAAAAAAAAAGGGAAAAATAGGGGAAGAACGGGGGAAACGGGAAAAATTAATGAAAAGAAAGCAAACGCCAAATCTCATGGTGCATAATGCCATGCTACCACTCGTACTTCACAAATCCCTCATTGCACGTTATCCTCCGTGCATATATGCTCGCCTTGTCCGCTAGGACATAGACCATGCGATAATTGGGGATGAGGTGCTTACAAATAAATCCCTCATTGCACGTCATCCTCCGCGCGTTTATGCTCCGGGATTTGCCTTGGTCCACTTGGACCTGGTCCATGCAGTAATTGAGATGAGATGTTAGCGCCTTGCAGTGAAACGGAGAGAGAGGCCGAGAAGGCCCGTTGGATGTAGGCCCATTGCTCAAGGGGCCGCCTGAACCCTCTTCTCTTTGTAGTCGTGCGGCCCTGGGGCTTTTTTTTTTTTTTTTTTTTTGCACACGGGACAGACATGGCTGATGACATATGGTGGACGGCAATACTGTCAATACAATATCTTTATTTTAATATATATATATATATATATATATATATATATATGAAAGATGAGAAAATATAATAATAATTTTTGAATTCAAATCAATGAAAATATGATTGTCCAATTATTTAAATATTTTAAGATTTATATATATATATATATGAAAGATGAGAAAATATAATAATAATTTTTGAATTCAAATCAATGAAAATATGATTGTCCAATTATTTAAATATTTTTAAGATTTATCTATTTTTTAAAAATTTTTTTAATATATGCGTGAGCTTGTGCAATGCTCATCTGAACTATTGATGTGGATTCAAAAATTATTATTATGTTCTCTCACCTCTTATATTAAACCATTTCTCTCACTTGATGCACTCTTTATATATATATATAGACACGGATTCACTCTTTAGGGGCATCTATATTTTATGAGGACTTAAATAATAGTCATTCCGCGTGTCATTGAAAGACAAAATGCATTTGTTTTTGTTACTTATATAACTGATAATGCAATCTATTTTTTATAAGATGGACTGCCAATTGGACAATATCAAGACAGACGGAGAGGTTTTAGCCATGAAAATGCCAGAACTCATAACATCATCCTAAAGCAAATAAATTAACAAATCATGCAAGATCCCGATCTCTTCTTTTGAATAGAGCATATCTTCCTACCCAAAAGAAAAAAAGAAGAAGGAAAATCAGGCATATCTCAAACTGTATCCTTTTATGTAGTGATACATAAGATCTATTGTTTAAAGTTGAGGACATTATGTTGATTGGACTGTAGTTTTGAAGGAGATCGGAGGAACATTGTTTAGCCATGACTCAGGCCAAGACACCAACCTTTCTAAGTTTAGCTAAATATGTGTTATTTTGGAGAAATTATATAAAAGATGAGAATATATTTATTTGTATGGTTGTTAGGATATTATAGATTAATTTAAACATCATGAAAAAGATTTCATATCTAGCCATAAGTTGCTGTAGATGTCATGAAAATTTGTTAAAGGTAACCAACTTACTGCGGACTACTTATGTTACATAGTTGGTACCTTTTTATCTTGTTTTTGTCTTGTCGGTTAGGTTAGATACAAATAAATCTTAATAAAACATAAAGTTAGTCTACTGTGGTGGTCTTATTACATATAAGCTTGAGTATAGTGTGGCAATGAGTTAATTTTTTTAAAAAAAATAATTTTCTAAGTTCTCTCAATTATATATATTCTTTCTCCCATCCTTGCTCTTCTTTTCTTAGATTTTACTGATTAAGAAAGTAACTTGTGAATAACAGCCACCACAGAACCTTATGATTTTTTATTTTGCAAGAAAAAAAAATCACAAGGATAAATGATTATACCATGACCAGTTATAATCTGTAACACTCCGGTCCAATTGGACCCAGAATCAGCCACAGCCCAAACAAAAAAAAAAAAAAAGAGAGGAAAGAAACAAGGGAGAAGACTCCCGAAGGGAGTCTTCTTCCTCCGTTCAGTGGCTCCCAATCAGAGTCGGATTAGAGCCCCCTCTGGCTCTATTTAAGGAGAAGATCCCTCCTCTCTCCCTTCCACCAAAGACCCGAGATCCAGTCGGCGGCAATCACCAAAAAATCACCACGGAGATCCGTCCCTGTGCCCGTCTAATTGCTCGCCGGAAAAGCCTCGCCGGCGTCGGAGGTAAGCCTCCTTCCCTTCCTCTCTTCTCCCCTTTCCTTCCCATGCCTGTGTGCACGCTCGCCGGCGACCGAAGTCGCCGGATTTTGTTGCGGAAGAAACCTTTATTTTTATCATTTTTCTTCGATTTTTTCGATGCCGGTGGTCACCACCGACCACCGGTTTGGTCCCTCCGAGCTGTGGGATCGTCGGCCCCTGTCGCCGGCCACCGCCATGCCGGTTGCGGCCCTTGGTCAGCCGAGCAAATGAGGGGATTTGAGATCCCCTGTTTCGGCCCAAGAGAGGGCCGTGGGAAGAAGAAGGAAAAGAAAAAAAAAAGAAAAAGAAGAAGGAAAAGAAAAAAAAGAAAGAAAAAAAAAGAAAAAGAAAAAGAGAGAGAGAAAAAAAAAGAGAGAATTCTCTCTCTCTCTCCTTTCTCTTCCTCTTTCCTCTCTCCTCTCTCTACTTTCTTTCTCCAGTTTCTCTTTCTAGATTTTTTTTCTAGACCTTTTTTTTCTCTCTTTATGAATTTTATCTCTCTAGTATCTTTCTCTCTTTGATTTCATTATGGATCTTAGGATAAACTTGAGATGAAAATAAGATGATCTGAGATTGCTCCGAAATTCGTACAGTAGATTAGATCCCGATCCGATCTTTATTCGAAATTGATAACATCAATTATGGTTAATCCATATTGAGTCGTCTTGATATGATCTTTGATGATCTCGATCATGATTGCCTCATTTGAAGGATACAAAAATTTTCTCCCTCTATTTTCTCTCTCCACTTTCTCTCTCTACTTTCTCTCTCTAAAATTTTTTCTCTTTTCATGAATTTTCTCTTCTAGAAGTCTTATGGATCAGTGGAGGATCCGGATACTTAGATAAATCCTAATTTTGGTTAATCCTGAGAGAGGTCCTAGATTTGTATTATTAGGATTGATTATCGGATAATTTTCTCCATATATGATTTTTATATTTGATTAGGGTTATGAAGAGATGATTGTCTGCATATGATATCGAGTGGAATATTTTGTTAAAAAAATTCATAAATCAAAGAAGAACATTGATTTCTGTGCTTGGATCAGTCATCGATAAAGGTAAGAATTTCTGTACATGATCACCATTATATATGTTATTTTATCGTTGGTTTTATCTCATTGATTTTGCATCGTTGGATTTGAGATCGATAAATTTATTATATCTGAGACATTGTTATTTATTTATGTGATTTTAAGCATGAGTATGTTATATCAATACATATGTATCAGTGATTGATGGCATGATTATATGGGTATGACATATTTATTATACTGTAAAATTTAAATTGATTAATGAAGTCAAATATTATAATTTCATAAAAATACAAAGAAAGAGAAATATGGTTTGGACTGGTCTTGTCATGTGGAATAGCCTGCCAGGAGCTTATGCCTGGGACAGCCCCCACAGGCTTATGTGTGGAAGAATCTGATCCGAGAAAGATCATGAATGATTTGATTCGAGAAAGATCATTGCCACTTTGTTCCGAGAAAGATCATGAATATTTCGATCTGAGAAAGATCACAGAAATCGATCCGAATAAAAGATCGTCGCATGATCCTGGTAGTCCAAAGCCATAGCCAACGCCAAAAAAAAAAGATTAAAGACGATGTGATAATAGAAGAAAATAGAAAGATAAGACATGAAACAATCGTTGAATAAAATTATTTCACTTATTAACATATGATAATGCATCTCTTTTGATAAAACAGATAATCTATAAATGTTTGCAGTATTCTGGACTGTGAGCATTGGCTTTTATGTGTTATTGCTTATCTTTATTTTCAGATTATATTATTATATTGGTGTGATATGAAAATTCTTACTGGGTTGTAAAGCTCACACCCCTTCATTTTTCTTTTCTTCTCAGAGTTACAAGATGTCTATAGTTGGCTATGGTATGGATTTGTAAGTGAGCGGATGCATAGATAGAGTACCGTTGATACCTGATCAGAGGATTGAAGGAATGTTAATTGTAATTATGCAAGTTTTATGAATTATTATTGAAATTAAATATTATGGTTGATAAGGTTGTAATGATTTAATTTGGCCTTGCATATTCTTTAGGGCTTGCTCTAAGGAGTGTGCGGCCATCACGTATCTGATCCGGATGTTGGGTTTGGGGCGTGACAAAATGGTATCAGAGCTTAGGTTATGATCATTTGGGAACTATAATACAAGTGATTAAGATGTGACAAAGTGGTATCAAAGCTTAGGTTTAAGATCACCAGAAATTATGAAGAGATATTAAAACTTTATGTAAGATCAATAGGATGTGACAAAGTAGTGTCAGAGCTCAGATTATAATCATTAAGGATTATAATATAAGTGATTTAAATATTACAGAGTAATAACAGAGTTTAGGTTATGATCATTGGAGATTATGATATAAGTGATTAGGATTTGATAAAATGATATTAGAGCTTAAGTTTAAGTCATTAGGGATTATGAAGTGATATCAAAATTTTATGCATAATCAATAGGATGTAACAGAGTGATATCAGAGAATATGATAGAATAGTACTAGAGCTCAGGTTTAAAGTCACTAGGGATTGTCATATAAGTGATATCAAAACTTTGAGATTATAATCAATAGAGTATGATTGATAATATCAGAGTTTAAGATTATGATCATTAAAGGTATGATAGAATGATATTAGAGTTTAGGTTATGATCACTAGAAAATATGATTTAAGTGGTATTTAAGTTTAAGGTTATAATTATTCAGAATTATAATTTTAGTGATATCTGAACTTAGGTTATGATCATGAGGAATATGATAGATATAAAAGAGAAGATTCAATATTTAGATTTCGAATCAATAGATATTAAGATGAAATTTATGCATAAGTGGCATATGATATCTATAATAGAATTGATAATTTATATCTTGGATTTCAATTAGTAGGGTGGCCTGAATATAAGAAGAGTTGACCTTGGAAGGAAGCGGGAGGTATTGATATGTTATGTTGAGTATACTCGATAATTTTAGAATGCTAAACTTCTATGGAAGAAAATCATGATAACTTTTCTGATTTTGATATTAATTATCTGAGCATTACAAATTCTAAATTTATCAGAAGAAAGTTAGGATATGGTCTAAGAAAAAAATTTCATCAGAGAAATATTTTTGAGCATTGAACCTATAAGAGGATCATATATGAAACTCAATCTTAGATAAAAAAAATATATATATACTTAAATTTTATTATGAGAATATGAGATACATATTTTGATGAAATCTTTGGTTACTCAAAATATCATATTCTGAATAGGATTCTTTGATCTTTCAAGTTGCATTGAATTTCAAGTCAAAAGTTTACTTTTCTAAGTAGATCAAAAGTATTTTGATATTGTTGTTAAATTAAAGAAAAAAATTTATTTTATCAGAGTATGATATACAGATTATGATGAAATCTTTAATAATTCATATTACCATCTTTGGATTAGATTTTTTTAATTTTTCTTGTGATTGTTGAAGATGGTGAAGTGTATTAATGGTTCAAGTCAAAGTTCAGATTTCTGAATTAAACTAAGATATCTTGCTAGTGTTAAATTTTGAATGACTTATACAAGGGACAAGATTTTGTATGGATTTATCGATTAATATTAAGGGTTGTGATAAAGGGAGCTCTATAAGAAATAATCAAGTTGATTCTGCTTACAAAATATTGACTTAAGTTTTTTTAGTTTGTCAAGTTAGAGTTAATTTTTTTAAAAAGAAAAATTGATTTAAAAATTATCTAAATGATTGTAAGGTAAATCTAAAATTAACTCTAATTGATTCTAGACATGTTGGATTCTTGAAGAGTGATGAAACTTATGCAATGATTTCAAATATAGGAAGTGGATCAAGATTTAATTTTTATATGCTATACCCAAAGGTAGTAAAGATAAAGAAACTTAAAATTTTGTCCTAAGTCTTATATGAAATTTGAAGATTGGATCTATCCTGGATTGATCTAACATATAAGGATATTTTTATCTTGATAGACTTATATAATTTGATAAATTAAGATCAGAGTGTACAGTAAAAGCGTGGTGGATTAAATTGATTAGAAATATTAATCTTTTAAATCAAAAGATATTATGCTGAAATACATTAGTTGTAAATAAGGAAAGATTTTATTGATAATGAAAGGATGCTACAGATTTTGATCTAATCTGATCATAGCCGGATAATTTTTGTCAGTAGGTTGCTTCATTGTAGATAATACCAAAAAATTCTAGATATCTCAAGTTTATTAACAGTTTGATAGTTCTGATATTAGTTCAAACTTAGAATGTCCTGACATAGATCTCATATTTTTTTTAAAATTTAATATTGTTACTTGAACTGATATAGAAGATTGAGATTTTCTTAAGATGAGAGTCTATATATAAAATTTATGGGAAGGTCAAGAGAAGAAAGAAATTGATGATTGTGAAGAGTGCCCGATGTTTGATCTTTATTTATTTTTCTATCAAGGGTAGTCTGAGATAATTATGAATTTTGAGTGGAATGTATTAGACAAATAACGGTGGTATATTAATACAAGTCTAAAATGTTACAGTTCTTCAAAAAGTTGAGAAATCAATAAGAGGAGATGAATTTGAAATTTCAAATAATTTTTGTTATAAGAAGATCATGAGAAACAAATAATATATAAGACATTATCGTAAGCTTGAGAATGACATGAAGAATGTATACTTTGAAATATGTATTTCGAATGACATAACTTAATTTTGAGAATAAATTATTTGAAGGGAGGGAGAATGTAACACCCCGGCCCAATTGGGCCCAGAATCAGCCACAACCCAAACAAAAAAAAAAGAGAGGAAAAACAGGGGAGAAGACTCCTGAAGGGAGTTTTCTTCCTCCGTTCATCGGCTTCCAATCGGAGTCGGATTAGAGCCCCCTCTGGCTCTATTTAAGGAGGAGATCCCTCCTCTCTCCCTTCTACCAAAGACCTGAGATCTAGTCGGCGGCAATCACCGAAAAACCACCGCGAAGACCCATCCCTGTGCCCGTCCAATTGCTCGTCGAAAAGCCTCGCCGGCATCGGAGGTAAGCCTCCTTTCCTTCCTCTCTTCTCCCCTTTCCTTCCATGCCTGTGTGCACGCTCGCCGGCGACCGAAGTCGTCGGATTTTGTTGTGGAAGAAATCTTTATTTTTCCATTTTTCTTCGATTTTTCAATGCCGGTGGTCACCGCCGACCACCGGTTTGGTCCCTCCGAGCTGTGGGATCGTCGGCCCTTGTCGCCGGCCACCACCATGCCGGTTGCAGCCTTTGATCGGTCGAGCAAAGGAGGAGATTTGAGATCCCCTGTTTCGGCCCAAGAGAGGGCCATGGGAAGAAGAAGGAAAAGAAAAAAAAAAGAAAAAGAAGAAGGAAAAGAAAAAAAAAAGAAAAAGAAAAAGAAAAGAAAAGAAAAAGAAAAAGAAAAGAGAAAGAGAGAGAGAAAAAAAAAGAAAGAGAGAATTTTCTCTCTCTCTCCTTTCTCTTCCTCTTTCCTCTCTCCTCTCTCTAAGTTTCTCTCTTTAGATTCTCTCTCTAGACCTTTTTTTCTCTCTTTATGAATTTTATCTCTCTAGTATCTTTCTCTCTTTGATTTCATCACGGATCTTAGGATAAACTTGAGATGAAAATAAGATGATCTGAGATTGCTCCGAAATTCATGCAGTAGATTAGATCCCGATCCGATCTTTATTCGAAATTGATAACATCAATCATGGTTAATCCATATTGAGTCATCCTGATATGATCTTTGATGATCTCGATCATGATTACCTCATCTGAAGGATATAAAAATTTTCTCTCTCTATTTCTCTCTCCACTTTCTCTCTACTTTCTCTCTCTAAAATTTTCTCTCTCTAAAAGTCTTATGGATCAGTAGAGGATCCAGATACTTAGATAAACCCTAATTTTGGTTAATCCTGAGAGAGGTCCTAGATTTGTATTATTAGGATTGATTATCGGATAATTTTCTCCATATATGATTTTTATATTTGATTAGGATTATGAAGAGATGATTGTCTGCATATGATCGAGTGGAATATTTTGTTAAAAAAATTCATAAATCAAAGAAGAACATTGATTTCTGTGCTTGGATCAGTCATCGATAAAGGTAAGAATCTCTGTACATGATCACCATTATATATGTTATTTTATCGTTGATTTTATCTCATTGATTTTGCATCGTTGGATTTGAGATCGATGAATTTATTATATCTGAGACACTATTATTTATTTATGTAATTTTGAGCATGAGTATGTTATATCAATACATATGTATCAGTGATTAATGGCATGATTATATGGGTATGACATATTTATTACACTGCGAAATTTGAATTGATTAATGAAGTCAAATATTATAATTTCATAAAAATGCAAAGAAAGAGAAATCTGATTTGGACTGGTCTTGTCATGTGGAATAGCCTGCCAGGAGCTTATGCCTGAGACAGTCCCCACAGGCTTATGTGTGGAAGAATCTGATCCGAGAAAGATCATGAATGATTTGATCCGAGAAAGATCATGGCCACTTTGATTCGAGAAAGATCATGAATATTTCGATCCGAGAAAGATCATAGAAATCGATCCGAATAAAAGATCGTCGTATGATCCTGATAGTCCAAAGTCAAAGCCAACGCCAAAAAGAAAAAGATTAAAGATGATGTGATAATAGAAGAAAATAGAAAGATAAGACATGAAACAATCGTTGAATAAAATTGTTTCACTTATTAACATATGATAATGCATCTCTTTTGATAAAACAGATAATCTATAAATGTTTGCAGTATTCTGGACAGTGAGCATCGACTTTTATGTGTTATTGCTTATCTTTATTTTCAGATTATATTATTATATTGGTGTGATATGAAAATTCTTACTGGGCTGTAAAGCTCACACCCCTTCATCTTTCTTTTCTTCTCAGAGTTACAAGATGTCCATGGTTGGCTATGGTATGGATTTGTGAGTGAGCGGATGCATAGATAGAGTACCGTTGATACCTGATCAGAGGATTGAAGGAATGTTAATTGTAATTATGCAAGTTTTATGAATTATTATTGAAATTAAATATTATGGTTGATAAGGTTGTAATGATTTAATTTGGCCTTGCATATTCTTTAGGACTTATTCTAAGGAGTGTGCGGCCATCACGTATCCGATCCGGATGTTGGGTTTGGGGCGTGACATAATCAGACTAAAGTTACTAGTGGATTGAGCATTTCATAAAGAGGTCAAAACCATAAAATGTCTCAAATTTGGCAAAAAGCAATCTAGGAGCAACACAAATCTAATATTGACAAATGATTTTGGCTATAAATGACATGTTGCAACAATAACTAGGGATATTCATATGAAATATCTTCACTGATTGGACTACCCAAATGCAATGGTTATTTGGATTCGCAAAGTTTGAAATTTACTCAAAAACATCTATCCAAAAATGGCTGATCAAAGGGAGTATGCATAGGTATGGATTGATGGATTTAGAGAATTAAAAGGGCAAACGATCAAGTAATGGATGAGATCATCATCAAGCAAATCTTGATGACCACAACAATATAAGAAGTCTACAAATTGTCAAAAGAGAGCTGTAAGTGTATAGCTAAAGCCCAAAAAATACATCTTTAATATGAATAAGGGGTAGAATATTGCCAATTTATTTTGATTATAAGTCTTTTGCATTAAATGAAATTAGGATTGGCAATCTATATGTTGATCAAATATCAAGGCCCATAGAGCTTGAATCAAATCCGACCTGACCTACCAATGGGTCAAGGATGCTCAACTTGAACCAGCCTTATAGGCTATAGCCAATCTGCTATTTTATTTTACTAGGCCTATGTCCATCTTATTTTAGGTTGTATTATAGAGATAGGCTATTTTTCATAGTTTTGATATAAGATAATAAATTTATACCTCTCTTGACCCAAACCCAAGCTGACCATCTATTGGCAGGCACATAACTGGCTATGAATCCAACAGATCGAGTTAGGTGGATTAGGTCTAGATTGGGTCAAATTGGACAAATGGGTCGAGTCAAAAATAGACGTCCTTAAATGAAAAATATTTAAAACAAAGAAGAGATCAAAAACTGGAGATTACTTTTAAAAACTAATAAGAATAATAACTTATAGAGTTGTTTATATTATCTAAGTTATCAAGGACCAAAGATAATGATAATTAGATCATAAAAACCTAAATGAATTGCTACAATAATATAAATTTTTGGTTAAAAAAAAGGACAACACTATTATGGCTTTTAGAACTCAATTGATGGCTAGTAATGAAATCCAAAGGGATGGAGAGGTGATGGATTAGGCTATGGATTGGGCCATGATTGTAAGTGAAGTCGAAGTCCTTGTAAAGCACCATTGGTGATAAAGATGAGAAATTTAAGAATATAAATCTATAAAAAAGAAATGGGCATAGAATAGTATGGTTATTGTAAATGTTTGATCCACTGTCATTGTAATATATTAAGGTATGGGTTTTCTTACTGTAGTTTTCTAATTTTTTTTATTGTAATATTTTTAAATGTAAGCTATTCATTTGGGTAGAGTTCGGGTTGTATCATTCATCCGAAAGAATGATTGATCTTCTCTCATATCACCAACCATTGAATCATATTTTGCATGGCTTTCAAAGCATAATAACTTTTTCCTCCAATCTACAGTACAAATCATGAAGGTGACATCGAGCTTTAAAGCTATGTAAAATGTAATCCGATGGTTGGCAATGCAAAAAAAGATTAGTCATTATTTTTTGTGAAACATACAAGCCGAACCCACTTGGGTGATGTTAGAAGAGTCATCTACTCTCTTAACTAGTATGTCTAGCTTTAGGAGAGCTTGGATCCATGGCTTGGCCATCTTAGCCTCCTTTCGATGGGCCCAGTCTCATGGCCCTCCATCGCCAACCTCGATGGCTCTTTGTCCACGGCTACTACCATTTTTTGGTCAGACATCAACAAATGGAAGGGTCAGCTGACATCATGAGAGAGAGGAGGCTTTTTTGTGATTAGCCATCAGCAAGTGGAGTAGATTGGTGAGGAAGATGAAGGGCCCAACGAGTAATGGAGCAAGCAATTGGATTGGTTTAGATCATCTAACGGATAAATTATGATCTTGAATGTTGCCAAAATTTCAATACTTACTACATTCAGGGTATTAATCATGACTCTTGTATTTTGCCCAAATTAAGGTACTTGCTACTGATATAGGTGGCAATAGGGTCAAGTTAGGTATAAATAGATCGGATCAGATACGAGTCGAGTCAAAAAAACTTTGAATCCAAATCCAAGCTATTTATTCAATAGGTCAGGTTTTAAAATCTGGATCCAACATGTTTAATAAATAGGCTATCTGACCCGACATGTTTATGACCCCTTTATAATCTAGTTGAAAAATAAGTCTGACCTATTTATATTCTTTTTTTTAAAAAAAAGGCAAAGAGAAAAAAATTAAAAACCTCTCTGATCTCTACCCTCGCCGCATCTTCGTCTGATCCTTCTATCCAACCTCATCGCTCTCTCGACCACCTCTTTACCAATCTATGCTCTCGCCACCTCCGACTCCATCCGATTGGAGCTCTCAGCCGCCTCCAACTCCACCTTTGATTGTGCTCTCAGCCACCTCCACCCCATCAGGAGCTCTCGGCCGTCTCTGGCTCCACCTTTAATCGAGCTCTTAGGAGTGGAGGAGTTTGAGCCTTGAGGACCGTGAGATAAGAGGGGAGGACTCTGGAACTTTATTGCCTTTGGGTTGTAGACCTCTAGTCGATGCCCCACCACTGCCTTTTCCTTCGGACTGTAAGGGCTTGAACAATCTCCATCACCTCTAGACTATAAGAGCTCGAATGATCTCTATCACCCACTACTGTGGTTGAGCTCCATGGCCTCGATATTGTCTCCAGAATAGTGGTGGTGCAAAGAAGAAGGAAAGGGAGGGGAAGAGAAAATCCTAACCATGGTCTACCATGGGGTATGAGATGGGTGGGATCGAGAGAATTGGGAAAAAGGCACGGTGTGCGGCATAGGCCGAGTGAGAGAAGCGAGGAGTTTTAATTGGCCCGTTACTTAATCCATTTAAATGGCTCTGATATACTACCTAATCTAGTCCAACCCAAAAATTATACGCATTAAACGGGTTAGATGCATGAAATATGAACCCGATCTAAATAATAAATAGATTAAATAGCTCGATCTGTTTACAACCTAAACATATTTAGTCCAAATCCAAATCTATTTTTGGTAGATCAAATATAGTTGAATTGATGGGTTAAGTCATATTTTGCCACCCCTACTCATACTTGAACTTTTCCCTTCCTATAACTTGTTACTATTTGAGTAATCAGGATCATTCATTCTATAATAAAAAGTAAGCTGAAATTTGAAAGATTATCTTGCAAAGACTTTAGGGAGCCAAAATAAAGAGAAATTAGCCAATGATAGGACATTATTAAATTTAGGATAAATTATGATTTGGGTTCCTAAAGTTTAGCATATTTTTAAATATTCTATTAAGTTCAAAAGCTAAAATTTGGTTTCTGTATATTTGAACTATTTTAATGTAGTCTTTCCCTTGAATTTTAATCACTTTCTCTTACTAAAAATCTCAATTAGTGATAACCGATGGTGACATTAATTTTCTCTCTTTTGCATGGATGATAACAAAAGCAAGATATTGATAATGTTGCTATATTTAGCTTTTCTTTTATGGTAAAAATATAAAGAACTAGAGATAAATCTCCAACTATATTTTCAACTCAAAAGTAGCTACCAACTTGAGTTTCAAGTAAAAATAGCTATCCATTTGAAATATAAGTTAAAAATAACTATCCATTTTGGTTGAAATAATCTTTATATCCTTATATCCTAATATCTTTAAAATACTGCAGTATTATATTATCATAGTATAGTATTCCTTTACAATAAGATAGTATTACATTATATTAGTATAGTATTATTTATAATAATGCAGTGTTACTTTATTGTATTATATTAATGTAATATTTTTTATAATAAGATAGTATTATATTATATTAGTGTAGTATTCTTTTATAATAACACAGTATTACTTTATTGTATTATACTAGTATAGTATTTCTTTATAATAAGATAGTATTATATTATCATAGTGTAGTATTCCTTTATTGTAGTATTACTTTACCACAATACAGTGCTGCTTTATAATAGTATAGTATAATTTTATAATAGTATAGTATTACTTTATAATATGTAGTATTGCTTTATAACTGTAAGGACAATTGAATCATTTTATCCTTATTTGGATAGTTTCTTTTAAGTTATATTTTAAATAGATAGCTATTTTTACTTAAAACTCAAATGGACAGCTACTTTTAAGTTTAAATTCAAATGGATAGTTTTTTCTAGTTTACTCATTAGAAAATAATACACATATATTATTTGGTAATTCCATGGGGATGGTTGGTAATTGGAGATGCGCCATGTTGTTTAGAGAATATGAAGCCAATTTGTAAGGGTGGGTGAAAAATGTAGTGTGATTAAGCACTAGCAGTTTTATGTTGGCTATGCACATGTGTTGCTTTTTTTTGGGTATAGCAGTGGTGCGGAAGGTGCCCCAAAATGTACATGCATTGATTATTGAGGTGTGATTTAAATATGGAGGATTTATATGGTTGGAGAAGCATGATCATATGTCATTTAATTAGAATGTACCAATTGGGGTTGTATTTATTATTTGAAAAAGGAATGTTTGTGAATGCATTTTACTTTTGAACCTAGATGGCATTACCAAGAAAAATAAATGATATGCTTAATTTAGAATGTGATGGGAGCTATAATAAAATTTTTTATCAGAGGTAGTGTGATAAGCATGAAAAGAATATGGTATGTGTTGTAGGGGTCATACCACCTCAGCTGATGTCCTCGGGACTTAGAAATGAAGCTTGACTATGGAGGTCATCAAAAAGCCGACCTCAATGAAAGGCTGAGATCATTATAAAGTCGACATCAATTGAAGACTGAGCTCATCATAAAGCCGACCTCAATTGAAAGCTGAGATCATTATAAAGCCAACCTAAATGGAAGGTTAAGATAATCATAAATCCGACTTCATCAGAAGGTTGACCTCATCAGAAAGCTGAATATCGATCTGATTCAATTTAGGTTAACTAAATACTGATCTGTTTCAACTCATTTCATCTAAACTATTTGAGCTAATCTGAATTAGCTTCTGATGAAGTATTGTGATCAGTTTGATTATCTACCGATCTGTCATATGGGACATCGATCCGAAATCGATGTAATCCCAAAATACAAATGATTATTTTACAGCTGTCCTTTAGCTTTGCTACAGTCATGCTATAACTCATCTCCAACTGACACATATAGCTAAGTATGATATCACTTCCAGCTAATACATACAGCTATACTCTAGCTCATTTACAGCTGGCTATAACCATCTAACAAACCCTCTAATGATCTAACAAACTTTGTAATGATTTTATTAGTCTCTCTATAAATAGAGGACCAGAGATTCTCCAATGAAAAGTTTGGACTCCTAAGTCCCAAGCTCCAAACTCAAAACTAGAGCTTAAACTAGAGGGAGACCATATCGATGGAAACTTTGCCAGTTCTTCCACTCACTCCAAATTTTCTAGTTCCACACCAACCCTCCTTCTCTCTTTTACTTTTTTCACCTCCTATTCTCGAGGCTCAAATGACTTAAGCATCGGATGGTCAAAATCGAAAGATCTCTATTAGTTTTTGACTTATTTTGTAGATTTTTCTGAAGAGATTCAAATCGGATTAGCACGACCACTCCAGCTCGGCTTCATCCAACTTTTTCTATTTTAGATTTTGAGCCTTGCAGCAATAGATTGACGCTAGAAGAAGGTCATTATCTAAAAATTTTATAAAAAAATGATGAATCAGAGAGCACAAAATAACTCTATGCTTTCACTGTCTCCCCTTGGAGATGTACCAGAAGCAGTTTCATCTCTACTTCAATATATCGTAGAATAGCAACCAGAAATAGTTTTTCAAAAATTCTGTCTCAACACAATCAGCAACACAATCCATCACAATCTGCCTCTTACTGGGATCATCAACATAATGTCAAATTTTGATAGAGATTGGGGGGCAGATGAAAGTTCTTTTTCAAAAAGGTCACATCACTTTACCAGACCACTCTCAGGGCCTAAACTATCAACTCATGGTATTAATGGAGATGGCCCCCATATATTGTGAGGTGACAACACTCACCAACTCAGAAAACTAAAGGGCCAGGCTTGATGCTCAAGAACATGATGAGGGGCAAAAATATCCTTTTCCATCTCCTCTTTTTTTAAGACTCTCAAACAAAACTCATAGCCTCTATGGTAATAGACTCTCAGATCCATCTAATATTTTATTTCTTTCTTACAGGATAATAGATTTTTGAGCACATAAGTCGGAGAAAAAAATCAAACAAGGATAAGAAAGTCTATCTAAATGAGATTTGTTTGAGAAAACTCAAGTTTCGAAGAAGAAGATCATGACATCCACTAAAAGAAAAGAAAACAAAAAAAAGAGGAAAAAATCCTTGCACGTCTATCCTCGGACATGGCTGAAGTCACCTGTGAGTAGCCTTCCACGAATTGGCTCTCCCATACCAAATGGTTGCAATGATGCTCGTCATGTCATCCTACAGGTGACATGATGAGACAAAACTAGAAAAGAAAAGAAAAGAAAAGATGAAAGGGAGAAAGAGGGGAGAAGGAAGTCAACTCCCTCCGCTTGAGGTTGCCAGCAAGCCACCCGCACACCTGTGTGTGTACCCATGCACCTTCCAGCATCGGATCGATGGCCTCTCGATACCGACATGGCCAGATCGATGGCCTCCCAACACCAAACCCCATAAATCGGCCTCTGCCCAAGGTCTCTGATGCTTCGTGCACCTCCTAGAGCCAAGATTGCCAAATCAGCCTCCGCTCGAGGTCACTGGTGCTTCTGCGCACCTCTCAGAGCCAAGATCGGCAGATCGACCTTCGCTTGAGGTCTTCGATGCTCCTGTGCACCTCTCGAAGCCAAGATCGATAGATTGACCTTTGTCCGAGTTCTCTAATGCTCCTGCATACCTCCCGACACCAAGCTCCGTCGGATTGATGGCCTCAGTGGTCTCCCGCTCCTTTTCCCATGTCCACACATATTTTCGACACTGGGCCCCATCAGATTGGTGGCCCATGGCTTCTTCATCGCACGTCGAGACCAAGATCGGCTGGCCCCAAGTTCCCAGCACTTCCATGTGTGTGCTTGATTTCCATCGACTGTCGCAGAGACTTCTCGCATAGGCCTCATCTTCGGCTGACCTCTCTGCATGCGTTGTCTCCCCTTCGCTTGAGGTCTTCGCATGCATACGACCTTGAACAATGCGAAGAGGCCTGTGGGTGTCTCCAAAGCCCAGATCAAGTTTGATCAAAAAAAAAAAGGAGAAGAAGAAGAAGAGAAAGAGGTGAGAGAGCCTGATCTTCAGTCAAAATTAAAGTGATCCAAAGCATAGATCGAGCCCAAACTGAATAACAAGGAGTCAAATAGAACTCGCGAGTCTCAAATAAAAACTCATGATAAAAAGTCCTTAAGCTTTCATCTGTTATTGTCTCTCTTTCCCTTCTTGCAGGATCATAGGAGAAAAATAAGGTCAAGCCGAAGTCAAAATCACGATCAAATCAAAGTCAAAATCAGGCCAATATAAAGCAAAAATAGATCCAAATTGAGGCAAAGCTTAAGTCTAAGCTGAGGCAAAGAATAGAAAGGAGTCAAACAAAATCTAAAGGCTCTCAAACAGAACTTATAACCTCCATGGTAATGACTCTCAAGTCCTATCTACTATTCTATTCCTTTCTTACAAGACAATAGGTTCTTAAGTATACGAGTCGAAACAAAAATTAAACAAAGTCATGGTGAATATCAAGCCTAAAGATAAGGTGAAGACTAAGCTGAGGTAAAAATAGTCCAAAATCCATGTCATCAAAAGGTCGATCTTAGTAGAAAGCTGATCTCATTAGGAGGCTGAGCTCATCAGAAAGCTATTCTCATCGGGAGGCTGTAAGCTGATCTCATCAAGAGGCCAAACTTCTCAAAAAGTCGACCTCATTAGAAGGCTTATAAGAAGGCTGAGCTCATTAAAAGGTCAATCTTATCAGAAGACCGACCTCATCAGATGGCCAAGATCATCAATAAAAATCCAATCTTTAAATCGACAGAGCTCCAAAAAGTATGGAGATAAGATCTTCGGATCAACAAAAGTCTGATCTTCGATTGGTAGAGCCTCGAAGGGTATGGAGATAACATCTTCGGATCAACAAAAGTTCGATCTCCGGATCGACAGTGCCCTGAAGGGCATGGAGATTAGATCTCTGAATCAACAAAGTTTGATCTCTAGATTGACAGAGCCCTGAAGGACATGGAGATGAGATCTTCGGATCAATAAAAGTCTGATCTTTGGATCGACAGAGCTCCGAGGGGCATGTAGATAAGATCTCTAGTTCAATAAAAGTCTAATCTCTGGATCGACAGAGCCCTGAAGGGTATGGAGATAAGATATCTGATCTTCGAATTGATAAGGTATGGAGATAAGATCTCTGGATCAACAAAAGTTCGATCTTCGGATCAATAGAGCCCCGAAGGGCATAAGATCTTCCTATCATGAAAATTCATCTCTAGATCGATGAAGCCCCGAAGGGCCCAAATAAAGATAAGATCTCCCTATCATTAAAATATTGATCTGCAGATTAAGGTTATCTTGACGTTCTATCAAATACGATCTATGGATCGAGATTTTCTTGAAGTTCTATCAAATATCGATCTATGGATTGAGGTTATCTTGAAGTTCTATTAAATATCGATCTCGAATCAAGATTATCTTGAAGTTCTATCAAATATCAATCTTTGGATGAGGTTATCTTAAAGTTCTATCAAAAATTGATCTATGGATCGAGGTTATCTTGAAGTTCTATAAATACCAATCTTCAAATCGAGGTTATCTTAAAGTTCTATCAAATACGATCCACAGATCGATGTTATCTTGAAGTTCTATCAAATATTGATCTACGGATCGAGGTTATCTTGAAGTTCTATCAAATATTGATCTATGAATTGAGATTATTTTGAAGTTCTATCAAATACTAATCTACTGATCGAGGTTATTTTGAAGTTCTATCAAGTACCAATCTATGAATTGAGGTTATCTTAAAGTTCTATCAAATATCGATCTATGGATTGAAGTTATCTTAAGTTCTAGCAAATACTGTTTTACGGATTGAGGTTGTCTTGAAGTTCTATCAAATATCGATCTACAGATCGAGGTTATCTTGAAGTTCTATTAAATACAGATCTCCAGATCGAGGTTATTTTGAAGTTCTATCAAATATCGATCTATGGATCCAGGTTATCTTGAAGTTCTATCAAATATCAATTTTTGGATCAAGGTTATCTTGAAGTTCTAATAAAAATCCGATCTATTCAAGGCTACATCGGCTAAAGATACATTTATACGTTGATCTTCAATTAGTTATTAATCAATAAGGTTAAATTGTTAATTTTTTAGTTCAGATTGAACTATGATCTTATAAGTTATGCATGAAGTCCTTTTACTTGGAAAAATTTATGAAAATTTGTCCAGGAGACAGAAATACACAGCTCAAGTCAAAAGATATCGAGAAATATCCTTGAAAAGGAAGGAGATAAAAAATCTCAAGATGAAACTTCTGATGCATGGGAGACTCGGTCTACCCATGATGACATCGAATAGAATCAAGCAGTTCACTTGAAGAACCAAATGGTATAGATTTGCCACCTTGAACAAGTTGAGAACTTTTTTCTTGAATTGCTTCTTTTATCCAAATTAACTTCTTCGGACTCAGAAGTGGGGGGCAAGTATTGTGGGGGTCATTCCATCTCAGCTGATATCCTTGAAACTTAAGAATGAAGCTTGACAGTGGAGGCCATCAGACAACCGACCTCAATGGAAGGCTGAGATCATTATAAAGCTGATCTCAATGAAGGCTGAGATCATTGTAAAGCTAATCTCAACTAAAGGCTAAGCTCATTATAAAGCCGACCTGAATGGAAGGTTGAGATCATTATAAATCCGACTTCATTAGAAGGCTGACCTCATCAGAAGGTTGAATGCCGACCTAATTTAATTCAGCTCAACTAAATATTGACTTATTTCAACTTAGCTTATCTAAACACCGATCTGAGCTAATCTGAATTTGCTTCTGATGAAGTATTGTGATCAGTTTGGTTATCTATTGACTTGTCATATGGGACATCGGTTCGAAACCGATGTGCTTCCAAAATATAGATGGTTATTTTACAGCTATCCTCTAGCTTTGCTATAGCCATGTTATAACTCATCTACAGCTGGCACATCAAGCTAAGTATGACATCACTTCCAGCTAATACATACAACTATACTCTAGCTTATTTGCACCCAGCTATAACCATCTAGAAAACTCCTCTAACAGCCTAATAAACTCTATAACATCTCATTAGCCTATCTATAACTAAAGGACCAGGGATTCTCCAATGGAAAGTTTGGACTCCTAAGTCCCAAGTTCTAAACTCAAGACTAGAGGGGGACCATGCCGATAGAAACTTTGTCAGTTCATAAATTCTCTAGTTCCACACCAACCCTCCTACTCTTTTTTATTTTTTTCACCTCCTATTCTCAGGCTCAAACTGACTTAAGCATCGGAGAATCAAGAACTGGAGAATCTCCATCCGATTTTTGATTTATTTTGTAGGTTTTTCTGAAGAAGATTAAATCGAACTGCCATGGCCACTCCAGCTTGGCTTCATCCAACTTTCTTTGTTTCAGATTTTGAGCTCATAGCAACAGTATGGTTATAAGTAGAATTGATTTTTTCTATTTGTAGCATGGGAGTGAAGAAACAAGAGATGAAGTGATAGGCACATAATAAGAGAGGTGATTTCTCGCTCATTCTCTCTTTCTTTATATTTTTCTTTCTTCTCTAATGCCATTAGATATCTTGCCTTGTTGTTGATTTTCTGTGGGGTTAAAAATGTTGGCATTTTGATGTCGTCCAGTGGAGATACGAGCATCTTTGTTTTGTTGGAATGAATATGTTTTATTTGATATTTATTTAATTCTCTCTATTTGAAATCTGGTTTGGGTTTTTGCTAGGGCTTGTATGAGACTTGCAAAGATTTAGGATGGACCTTAGTAGCTGTTCATGGGTCCCGAGGTCCTGCCATCCTACTGCTAGATTTGTAATAACAAAAAGTAAGAGGCCATATTCATAATAGAAAGTAAAAATAAGAGGTAGAGAGAGAGGAAGGGGGGAGGGAGATAAAATCCTAATTTATTATTCAAACATAGGATAATATTAGTTACATATGATTTTTCTCCTAATAAAATTTTACATATAGTCCTATAGGATTAAAATCCAATGAATTTATCTTAAGATTATAAATTCTAAAAACTCAAGTATGTCCTAAGTGTTTTTTTTTCAACTACAAAATATGCAAGTATTAAGATTTATTTATTTAATATTTGAGTATTTTGATCTTTTTTCTTTATTTTAAGATTTAGTGGCTATCTATCTATCTATCTACACACACATACGTCTTTTGTTATTTAAGAGCCGTCTTTTGTTATTTGAACTAGCTAACTGCTGCATACTCTTTATACTATATCTTTTTTGATATAATAAAATCTCTTCCCATCTTCATCTATGGATGTAGGCCAAAAGTCGAATCATATAAATGGTTGTATCATATTTTTCTGTGTGGTTGTTTGTTACTATTTCGAATTCCATACTAACTAATAGATAATCCTGCAACACTTGCATCAAGTTGGTAGGGCTGCCTCATCACTTCTTGTGGCAACTCTTTCAAAAATATGGACCTCTCATGTATTTAGAACTAGATAGCATGCCAACAGGAGTAATCTCACCTGCTAAGATGGCCAAAGAAGTACTGAAAACTCATGATCTCCACTTCTGCTCGAGAACTCGCCTTGTTTTTGCCAGCATATCGCCTTACGAGTTCTTGAATATAAGCTTCTCACCCTATGGTGAATATTATAGAGAAACGAGAAATATATGCACCTTCGAACTTTTCAGTGCCAAGAAGGTGCAATCATTTCAATTGATAAGGGAAGAAGAGATTTCACTAATGATCAATACTATCTCTCATTCTTCAGCAACTCCTATAAATCTTAGCAAGCTGATGATGACACTGGCAAATAATATAATTTGCAGAGCTGCGATGGGTAAGAAGTATCAAGAAGGTGGATATGAGAAGGATATATTTCACAGGTTTCTCATCAAAGTGCAGGCATTAGCAGGCAGTTTTTATATTGCAGACTTCTTCCCGTCAATAGGTTGGATGGACAAGCTAACTGGACTTGCAGGTAGGCTCGAGAAGAACTTCAGTATGTTTGATGCTTTTTACGAGCAGCTCATCAGGGAGCACGTTGACCCCGAGAGGACGAGACCCGAACATAAAGATATAGTTGATGTATTGCTTTGGTTTCAAAAGGATGGACACGTAACAAAAGATCACATCAAAGCAGTGCTAAAGGTACATTAAGTGCTAAAGGTACTTGGTTCTTAGACCTTCATATTCTTCATCGAAATTTGCATGGTTAATTTGCTTTCGCTTCTTTGTTGCGAAATACTCCAATAAATTCACTAGTTTTGCTCAATTTTTGAACTGTGCGAGGCTTTACTGATGTCCTTTCTTAAGATTCTTGTGGAGTTTCATTAAACTCGACATTAAAGAGAATTTTGTTCTTTTTTTGCATAGCGTGTCTTCTTAGCTGGAACAGAAACAGCTTTGGCGACCTTAGTATGGGCTATGGAGAGCCTGCAAGACACCCAAGACTGATGAAGAAAGCACAAGAAGAAATAAGAGCCTCTTTAGAACTAAGGCTGTGTTTGGTAACTGATAATCTATCTAGATTGCTGACAATTTAACATGGGCCCACCAGATTACTGTGTTTGGTATGCTTTTTGGGTAGCAATCCAGATTACCTTGATAATCCAGATTACCTCCTTAGGGAGAGGCGGCTATCTAGATTACCACTTGATTGGCAATGTTGTAAAAAAATTTTGGATAAAATTATCTTAAAAAAAAAATCGTACAAAATCCATCCCTTCACCCCCTTTTCCGACAGCTCTCACCCTCCCCTTATTATGTATAATAATATGACATAATATATTATAATATAATATACTATTATTATATTATTATTATATTTTTATAGTAATTTTATTGGGTTACAATAATATAGTATATGATAATATATTATAATATATATTATATGAATCCTATTATATATAACAATAAATTATATTGTATTATATTATATTGTTATATTATATTATATTACATCATTATTATATTATTACAATATTATATTACTATATATTATTTGATTATTATTATAATACATTATAATAATATATATTATATTATATTAATATCTTATATTAAAATAATATAGTATATAATATAATATTATTATATATAATAATATAGTGTATTATATTATATTATAATAATTTATTATTATATAATCATATATTATTATATATTATACTATATATTACAATATATATTATATAAATATTATTCTATATAATAATATATTAATTATATTGTTACATTATTATTTTATAATATATTATAATATATTAATATATGAATATTATAATATATCATAATAATATCTTTTATTAATATAACATAATATATAATATAATATTATTATATATAATAATATAGTATAATATATATTATATTAAAATAATTTATTATAATATTATAATATAATAATACAATATACTATATTAAAATATATTATGTTATATTAATTATATAAATATCATTAATATTATATTACTATATATTATTATATTATTATTATATATTATATAATATATATTATATTATATTGATATCTTATATTAATATAATATAGCATATGATATAATATTATTATATATAATAATATAGTATATTATATTATATTATTGTTGGGTATAAAATACCCTCAGCCAAAGTTTTGACAGGATTGACCCTCCAGGACTCCTCCGGCTTTCGACTGCAGATGGTATCTCTCCGGACTTCTCCAAACAGCCGGATTTCCACAGTACTCACTGAATTCCCCGACGGACGAACTCCCACTGCACCACCCGAGCTCCTTCGACATGAGTTCCCCCAGTCATCTATCGAGCCGCCCCAAGTGCTCACTGAGCTCCGCCGTAGCTGACCTTCTACGACTATCAGCTGTTCCCCGAATCCCTTCCAGACTTCTTCCAGCCAGGTTCAACTCCAATCCGAACTACCCCGGACTTCATCAACGGCTGAACTTCACCAACGACAGATTCCTACAACTACCAGATTTCATCCGGGCTCCCACGGGAGCCGGACTTCATCCCCGACTCCCACTGCAGGTGAACTTCGTCCGGACTCCTACGGGAGCCGGACTTCGTCCCCGATTCCTACTGCGGGTGAACTTCGTCCGGACTCCTACGGAGCCAGGCTCCATCCTCGACCTCAACTGCTGGTAAACTTCGTCCGGAATCCTAAGGGAGCCGGACTTCGTCCCTGACTTTGATTGCAGGTAGACTTCGCCCGGGCTCCTACGGGAGCCAGATCTCGTCTCTGACCCCAGCTGTGGGAAGACTCTGTCCGGACTCCCGTGGGAGCCGGACTTCGTCCCCGACTCCTACTGCGGGTGAACTTCGTCCGGACTTCTACGGGAGCCGGGCTCCGTCCTCGACCTCGACTGCTGGTAAACTTCGTCCGGAATCCTAAGGGAGCCGGACTTCGCCTCTGACTTTGATTGCAGGTAGACTCCGCCCGGGCTCCTACGGGAGCCAGATCTCGTCTCCGACTCCAGTTACGGGAAGACTCCGTCCGGACTCCCACGGGAGCCGGACCTCGTCCCCTACTTCAACTGAAGGAAGACTTCGTCCGGACTCCTACGAGAGCCAAACTCTGAGCTCCTCTCAGATAGGTAACTAGCCACCTCTCTCCGCCAGACACTCCAGTCGGACTTCGACCGACAGCCTGGACCCTCTAGTAGGCCACAGCAACGGCCGCGACTCTGCTCCACTTCCTGCGACGGATTCCGCCGGCTCCACCACCCCCCACGACAGGCTCCACGCGGCTGGCCGCAGTAATGGCGCGAATCTGCTCCACTCCCCGCGGTGGATGCTGTGCGGCTCCACTACTCCCTGGCAAGTCGCGACAACGAACGCCGCTCCACTCCCCGTAACTGATTCCACATGGCGAGCCATGGTGACAGCCACGACTCCATCCCATTACTCCTCATGATAAATTCCTCCTGGCCCTGTACGGCCCACGACGAGGCGGTTACGAACAATCGCTATCAATCCGTTGCTCCCCCTGCTTATAAAAAGGGAACCCAGATACGTTATTCTATAAGCTCTCATTTTTACCTAAAAACTCTGCTAAAATTTCCGTTCGAGCGCTCCATTCTTGTTGAGGCAGAGAACTGACTTGAGCGTCGGAGAGTCTTGCTGGAGCAACCCCACCTCCGATTTAGACTTCTTTTGCAGGCCCGACAGCGACCGCGACTCCCTCGACTCCAGCTTCTCGACGCAGGCAGATTTTTACACCAACAGGATTGACGCTAGAGGAAGGGCCTTTGTAACTTCGCAGTACCCTTGTTCTTAAAGGAACGCTCAACGGGACCGCCTCCGTCATCTTTTCTGACGTCCTCTCCTCCTTCCTCCAAACGGGACCGCCTCCGGTCATCTTTTCTGGCATCCTCTCCTCCTTCCTCCACTAGGTCTTTGCCCGATGCCTCCCCGCAAAGCATCCACGCGACGATCTACAGCCTCTGCGGCCAGATCTCAGGCTCTGACCTCACCTCCAGTTTTTCAGCCTCCTCCTCCTCCTCCAGCGACGGCGGTTGGCGCGGAGCAATTCGACCTGCTGGCGCAGCAAGTCAGAGGCCTCACTGAAGCTGTGCAGGCCATACAGCAGCAGCAGCAGCCGCAGACATCAGTGCGCCTGGAAAGAGCATCGTCGGAACATCAGAATCCGACGGTAGAGCGGGCCACTTGGGCCAGCCGCCCCGTCTTTCCCAGAAAGATGAATCTGAGGGTGGAGAGCCCTCAGTCGGATCATAATTCCACCCCTGGAAGATCTCTACCCCCATTCTACCAGAGGACCCTCGAGACCTGTAGTCGAGAGGATTTCTGGATCGGAGGCTCCAGGAGATGAACCGACAGATCGAAGAACTCCGCCATGCTCCCCCCGCTTATGGTGAGGATATTTGTACTGACCCTCCCTTTTCTCAAATGATCATGCAGGAATCGATCCCACCAAACTTCAAACTCCCCCAATTTGAAAGCTACGACGGGACTTCGGATCCGGTTGACCACCTGGAGGCCTTCCGGACGATGATGTTGCTTCATGGCGCACCCGACACCATTCTATGCCGAGCCTTTCCATCCACCTTGAAGGAGCGGTGAGAAACTGGTACTCGACGCTGAAGTCGGGTACCATCTTTTTCTTCGATCAGATGAGCCACCAATTTGTGGCCCATTTTGTCAGCAGCCGGCACCCCGAAGGGTTCGGAGTCCTCATCAACATCAAGCAGAGGGAGGGGGTGTCCATTCGGGCCTACATCAACCGTTTCAATGTCACCGGCTGGAGGTCCGAACTTGGGACCGTCGGTAGCGATGGCCTCTCTGAAGGGCGGCCTTCAGAAGAATGACCTTTTATTCTCCCTGGAGAAGAAGTACCCCAGAATTTTACTGACCTATTGGCTCGGGCCGAAGGATACGCCCGAGCAGAAGAAGCCTTTAAAATGAAGGATGAGGAGACCGCGAGAGAGCGGCAGGTGGGAGACTCGAGTAAGCCCGCAGTCGAAAAAGGGCCGAGAGAAGCTCGGCCACATTCTCGGACTCCTCCCGGGCACAAGCGTGTCCATACTCCTCCCTGGGTATGCAAGCAGAGAAGTCCGGACCGTAGAGTTCGGCGGGGTTCTCCACCAGGAAGGCTCCGCAACTATGCCCCTCTCAATGCATTGAAAACCCAAGTGCTGATGGAGATCAGGGAGCAGCTGCCAAGGCGGAAAGGATGCACACACACCCTGGAAGCGCAATCCTAACAAGTTCTGCCTCTACCATCGTGACCATGGCCACGATACAGAGGAGTGCATTCAGCTCCGGGACGAGATTGAGGAGCTCATCAGATGAGGTCGGCTCAACAGGTTCATTCGACGCCGATCTGAAGGCAGAGAGGATCGGCCAAGGGCCCTGCCACAACCTGAACCACCGAGAGGGAAGAGTAGCCCGGAGATCAGCCTCCGATCGGGATCATCAACTCCATCACCGGAGGATCTCAAGGAGGAGCAGACCTTCCACATCCATGGGACTCGAAAAATCTGTAAATGTACTACTAACGACTTTGCTTTGAATCAAAATTCTTTCGACTTTGCATGTCTTTTTCTTTTGGCATGGACTTGTTACGACAGGGGATAACCCCTTCAAATAATCAAAACAAGGTCATGTTAGGAACAGGAGGAGAACCTCGTCCTAACATGAGCAAAATGAAAGCCCGATTAATTAAGATCAGATTGGGGGAGAGGCCCATACAACGGCCCTTAGGTGCCCCCATGGCCATGTTAGGAACAGGAGGAGAACCTCGTCCTAACATGAGCAAAGTCAAAGGCCGGTTCTTTTAGATCGGATGGGGGAGAGGCCCTACAACGCCCTAATGTGCCCCCACAGCCATGTTAGGAACAGGAGGAGAACCTCGTCCTAACATGAGCAAAGTCAAAGGCCCGATTCTTTTAGATCGGATGGGGGAGAGGCCCTACAACGCCTAATGTGCCCCCACAGCCATGTTAGGAACAGGAGGAGAACCTCGTCCTAACATGAGCAAAGTCAAAGGCCCGTTCTTTTAGATCGGATGGGGGGAGAGGCCTTACAGCACCCTTATGTGCCCCCACAGCCATATTGGGAACAGGAGGAGAACCTCGTCCTGACATGAGCAAAGTCGAAGGCCCGGTTCTTTTAGACCGGATGGAAGGAGAGGCCCTTGCAACGACCCTTATGTGCCCCCACAGCCCCGTTGGAACAGGAGAAAACCTCATCCTAATCTGGACTGAGATCGACTACGTCAAGAACAGAAGGAGAACCTCATCCTGACGATGACAAAAACCGATCGCCCAACATGATCGGATAAAGGGAAAAGTCCCCTCAATGGCACCTCTACACCTCTACGCGACCCGCGAAAAGCAAGGGGAGGACCCTCACTCAGAAAAGAGGAGAAAATTAAAAAAGAAAGCGATGAACTACATCGGCAACAGATGAAAAACAAACTATACCAAAGACATAGGAACTTCGTCTTAACAAAGACGGGAGTTCCTACCGAACATCCCGATATCTAAGAAGGCTCTCGACACGGGTCAAGAAAATAATAACTCCTTCAAGGTAATGCTAAGTTCAGACCACGAGCTCGAGCCTACGGCCATGGATGACAAGAAAAGCAAATCAACATGGTGATAACTGGGCACCTCCAAACGACACCGACGCCGAACAAGTTGAAAGACAAAAGAAGTTCGGTGAACGATGGCCTAATACAAGATTGAACAAGGTAATGCAAAATTTTCTTATTATTTCATTAGCTAACCACGCATAGCAAAGCCCTGAAGGCAAAAAAAAAAAAAAAAGGGGGGGGGGAGAGAAAGAAAGCGACAAGAAAAGTAAAACAACACGATAACGGCTTGGAATCTTCAAACTACGTCGACGTCGAACAAGTCAAGAGACAAAAGAAGTTCGGCGGATGATAATTTAATGCAACGCGTGGATGAGGTAACACAAATCTCTTTTCATTTCATTCACAAAATATACACTACAAAGCCCAGCAGGCTAAAGGAAGAAAAGCAAAACAACAAGAACAAGACAAAACAATAAAAGAAAAAATATATACATGGGAAGATGGAAGGCAAAAAGAGCCCTAGGAAAGCTCTACTCCTTCCGACCTCGAATTATTTACTTCACTCCTTATCAGGGACTACCTCAGATTTTAACTTCTTCTTCTAGCTCTCTCTTTTTCAGCAGCATGTCCTGGAACATCCAGTGGAATCGCCGACTTTCGCCCTCTGACTCCCGAAGTTCTTCCTCAGGACTTCGGACTCTGCCTTCGCATCCTTGACCGCCTGCTGCTCATATGCCAGCTGGATCTTCAACCGCTGCAGCTCGGCCTTCCCCTCCCGAGGGCGACGGATAGCTCTCCCGTGGTTTCCCTCAGGGATCGAAGTTCGTTAGAGTCCCAAGTCGAAACGAGCTGGGCTCCTTCAGATAACCGCCTTCGAAGGCGGCAACTTCGTCGGTCGACGCTTGGAGCCTTCTCCTGTAGTCATCCACCTGCTTGCATCAGCCGCCCGGTATGCATTATAGTTCGACTCGGCATCTTGAAGCTGTTGCTGAAGGTCGGAGAATTTCTTCGACCAGTCTTGTTCGCGTTTGGCCTGGGTTGCGAGCCAAGACGAGCCCCCCTCCAGTTGGCCGATCTTCTCCCGTGCAGCCGCCAACTCTGCTTCGAGAGAGCTGATCTTGGAGGCCTGAACCCAGGATCGGTCGCTGGCGTGCTTCCGGTGTTCCTCGAGCTCCTTCTTAAAGTTCGCCTTCCTCCGGCTGTAATCCATGATTCCTTTCACATGGAGGTTTCGAAAGTGCCGGCCTCCGCAGTAGCCTCTGAGTGACTCTCCCTCAGTCTAGAAAGTTCATCCTCCATCTCCTTCGACCTTCCTGTCAAATGACGAACTTTCTTTCTCAAATGTCGGATTATGGACCTCAGTGGAATTCCCTGTGGCATGGGGAGTGCATCGGCAGGGCACTGCCATCGGGAGGTCAACGCGTTAAGACGTAACTTATTACAAAGAAGAAGAAAAAAAGAAAGAAAAAGAAGAGAAGAAAAGTCCCCCATAAGGAGGAGACCAATTTTATTGACTAAACATTTTTTGAAGATAAAAGAAAGAAGAAAAATTGCAATAAAGGAAGAATACAAGGTTAGAGGTCTCGGACCTCTGGACCAACGGGGGGACTCAGCACCTCTGGGAGGTGGTCCGCGTGCTGTGACGGTGGTGGAGGGTCTGGCTTCTCGATGCCTCGGAGGGGGGGGTGGGGGGGGGGTCCGGCTTCATCTTCGACGCCTCGTCCAAGAAGCTGAGGTCGAGCTCGAAAAATTTTTGACCATCTTCTCCTGGCAGAGCTCGAATCCTTTGTTGAATGTGGCTTGGCCAACTCAACCTTCAACTTCTTCATTTCGGTGGAAGCCTTGAACTCCTCCACCGCTTGACCCCTGGCCTTCCGAGACCAGGGTCAGGATCTGCTCCACCATATTGGCAACCTCGGCCTCCGCCCTCCTCACCGTCTCCTCCAGGGCAGCCTTCTGTTCCACTGAGGTCTGTCTCTCTCTCTCAAGTGCTTCTCGGAGATCGACCGCCTCGAGGGCCATTTTCTTAAGGCGGGCAGCCTCGGCCTGCTGACCCTCCACTGCCTTGTTTGTCGTCTCGATGTTGGTGAGGAGTTGGTGTCCGAGTTGCAAGGACGATCGGAGGGTCAGAATGGAAGCTGAGAAGTTAATTAAATGAAGAAGCGAAAGAAAGAAAGAAAGATGAATCTGCTTACCTCGAGGAAGGCCCCCAGCGAGTCCCAGACTCGTTGTGCAGGATCGACGCGGACGATCCTCTGGACGACTTCGGGCAGTGAGCACCCGTCAACCAGCTTTTTTATTAGGTCCCTGTCACTAAAGGGATTACCCCCCTGCTCCTCTTCAGAGCCGAGGGATTCTTCAGTGGCAGCCTGGCGACTGCCGACCTTGCGGGCCAGGGTCTTCCTCCTCTTCCTCCTCTCCCCCTGGCACCTCCTCAGGGCGAGGCTCCGAAGCGGGGACCTCGGTAGGAGAACTCAAACCCCTCGAGGAAGCTCGGGTGGCTGGAAGCTCCATGTCTGCAAGGACATCGGCGGCTGAGGTCGCTTGGGCGGGCGCGGCCGAACCCATCTCCCCCACTCTGGTCTTCTTCGCTAGCCCGGAGGCCGCGGCGCCCTTTCTTTTGAGAGCCTTCAGGCCCCTGGCAAGCATCTGTGCTTCTTCGGCATCCATGCCTAAAAAAAAAAAAAAAAAGAGAAAAAGAGAAAGAGGGGGTGAAAAAGGAGAAAAGAAGAGAAGTAGGGGAGAGAGAGGGAAGGAAAGGAAAAGAAGAAAAGAAAAGGGGAGATGAAATACTGGCGGGATCCAGGGGGCTCAAGCCGATGTTGAACAGAAACTGCTCCTCCAGGAGGTTGGGAAGAGAAGGAGTTGGATATTGGAGGAGTTTCTGGGAGGCTTGAAGATCGTCCTCTCCCAGGTTGGGGGCCCGGCAGACGGAGTCCCTCGGGGAGCCCCAAGGGGGCAACCCTAGCCTCAAGGTCGGGCATCGAACATAAAGAAACTTCTCCTTCCAGTTATGGATAGAAGAGGGGCACCTTTCAGCAACCTCTTTCTATCGAATTATGGGGAGAAGTACCACCAGTCCTTTACCATGGGATAACGTTTGAAGGTGTAGAAGTATCTAAACAAGGAAAGGGTGGGCTGGACTTCGACTATATGATAAAGAGAGAGGAACCCTATCAAAAATCTAAAGGAGTTCGGTGCAACCGAAGCCAAAGAAATATCCAGAAATTGAAAAAGAGCAATGACAAAAGGCAGGAAAGGAAGCTGAAGTCCGGCACGGAAGGTCTCCTAGTACAGGCAGAAACAGGGGGGAGGGGCACTAGCCCGGTCGGACGGGCCAAGAAGTTTCAGTTCGTACTCCGGAGAAACCCATACTGAACTCTTATCAGTTGGAGTTCGTCCGGAGTCAGAGAACAAGGAATGGCGTCCGACGTAAAAATCGGACGAGGTTCAGCTCTAGCTACCAGTTCATCTACCTCTGGGAGACCGAAACAGACGAACTCCTAGAGCCACTAGAAGAAGAAGCCCTGGAAGACATCTAGAATCACACGGAGACCACTTACAGAGGAGAAATCCCTAAAAATTGGGGAAAAATCGCAGACAAGATCTCAGGGGACTGACGTGCAGAGCAAGAGGAAGAAAGATCGAACAGCAAAAGGAAGAACAAGAAGAGGAAGGAGTTCCAGGACTAACCTAAGCGATTCGAAGAGGTGCGAAAATGAAGACGGCTTGAGGAACGCCTAAGGCTGGAAAGGGCGCTGAGAAAAATCGGAGTTCTCAGGGAGAAGAAGGGCGCCAGAACGAGACTGTCGGATAGAGTGGGACTCTCGGAGGAGGAGTGCGGGTTTAAATAGACCCCGAGATCCGGCATAATGATGATTGCGAATCCCCTCTGACCGGTCTCTTTTCGCCGCATGTCGCACTCACCACAGCGGGCGGTTAAAAAGTGGCAGACGACTGACAGAGCCTTTATTGCGCCATGCCTTGAGCACCGTTCCGCTGCAGGTTCCAAAAGAGCCTCTTCGGATCGCCTTGATTTGAAAAGCCTCCAGCGCACGTGCATTGAATGCCAAAATATCTGAGGACGATTGCGCGCGGACATCAAGGGAGCAACTTCGGCTGTGAAAATCTCTCTGTACTTTCCATTCGAAATTCGAACTCGGAAGTAGGGGGACTGGTGTTGGGTATAAAATATCCTCAGCCGAAGTTCTTGACAGGATTGACCCTCCCAGGACTCCTCCGGCTTTCGACTGCAGATGGTATCTCTCCGGACTTCTCCAAACAACCGGATTTCCACAGTACTGACTGAATTCCCCCGACAGACGAACTCCCACTGCACCACCCGAGCTCCTTCGACATGAGTTCCCCCAGTCATCTATCAAGCCGCCCCAAGTGCTCACTGAGCTCCGCCGTCAGCCGACCTTCTACGACTATCAGCTGTTCCCCGAATCCCTTCCAGACTTCTTCCAACCAGGTTCAACCCCAATCCGAACTACCCCGGACTTCGTCAATGGCTGAACTTCACCAACGGCAGATTCCTACAACTACCAGATTTCATCCGGGCTCCCACGGGAGCCGGACTGCATCCCCGACTCCCACTGCGGGTGAACTTCGTCCGGACTCCTGCGGGAGCCGGACTTCGTCCCCGACTCCTACTGCGGGTGAACTTCGTCCGGACTCCTACGGGAGCCGGGCTCCATCCTCGACCTCGACTGCTGGTAAACTTCATCCGGAATCCTAAGGGAGCCGGACTTCGCCCCTGACTTTGATTGCAGATAGACTTCGCCCGGGCTCATACGGGAGCCAGATCTCGTCTTCGACCCCAGCTGCGGGAAGACTCCGTCCGAACTCCCGCGGGAGCCGAACTTCGTCTCCGACTCCTACTGCGGGTGAACTTCGTCCGGACTTCTACGGGAGCCGGGCTCCGTCCTCGACCTCGACTGCTGGTAAACTTCATCCGGAATCCTAAGGGAGCCAGACTTCGCCCCTGACTTTGATTGCAGGTAGACTCCGCCCGGGCTCCTACAGGAGCCAGATCTCGTCTCCGACTCCAGTTGCGGGAAGACTCCGTCCGGACTCCCGCGGGAGCCGGACCTCGTCCCCGACTTCAACTGAAGGAAGACTTCATCCGGACTCCTACGAGAGCCGAACTCCGAGCTCCTCTCAGACGGGTAACTAGCCACCTCTCTCCGCTAGACACTCCAGCCGGACTTCGGCCAACAGGCCTGGACCCTCTAGCAGGCCACAGCAACGGCCGCGATCCTGCTCCACTTCCTGCGATGGATTCCGTGCGGCTCCACCACCCCCCACGACAGGCTCCATGCGGCAGGCCGCAGTAATGGCCGCGAATCTGCTCCACTCCCTGCAGCGGATGCTGCGCGGCTCCACTACTAGGCAAGTCGCGACAACGAACGCCGCTCCACTCCCCGCAACTGATTCCACATGGCGAGCCATGGTGACAGCCACGACTCCATCCCATTACTTCTCATGATAAATTCCTCCTGGCCCCGTGCGGCCCACGATGAGGCGGTTACGAACAATCGCTATCAATCCGTTGCTCCCCCTGCCTATAAAAAGGGACCCCAGATACGTTATTCTATAAGCTCTCATTTTTACCTAGAAACTCTGCTAAAATTTTGTTCGAGCGCTCCATTCTTGTTGAGGCAGAGAACTGACTTGAGCGTCGGAGGGTCTTGCCGGAGTAACCCCACCTCCGGTTTAGACTTCTTTTGCAGGTCCCGACGGCGACCGCGACTCCCTCGACTCCAGCTTCTCCGACGCAGGCGAATTTTTGCACCAACAATTATAATAATATATTATTATATTATCATATAATATTATATATTGATATATATTGTAATGTATATTATATAAGTATTATTTATATAACAATATATTAACTATATTGTTATACTATTATATTATAATATATTTAATATATTAATATATTAATATTATAATATATTATAAGAATATATTTTATTAATATAAATAATATATAATATAATATTATTATATATAATAATATAGGATAATATAATATATTATTATATTATTAAAATATAAATATAATATATTATATTATATATATAATTAATATAAATATATATAAAATATATTATATATAATTATATAAATAATATAATATAATATATTATTATTATTATTATAAGATTAAGGGGTATTTTAAAAATTTAATTTTATATTATCGATAATCTGGTTGTCGTACCAAATATATCAATCAAGATTTTCTGTAATTTTACTGCAATATTACCTACATGTATCAAATATAGTAATTAATATTACTGATAATTTAATGGTAGCAATCTATCTTGAAGATAATCTAAATTATTTTTTAAAATTACTGACGATGCATCAAATGCAATCTAAAGAAAAAAATGAAAGAAGGAGATCTTCACCGGCTTCAGTATCTCAAGTCTGTGCCGAAAGAAACAGAGGCTGTACTCTCCTGTACCATTACTGCTTCCCCGAGAGTCCATAAGACATTCTAGGATTCATGGATGTGATACACTGCCAGACACAAGAGTGTATGTCAATGCTTGGGGGATAGCAAAAGATCCTAAATCATGGGATGACCGTGAAGAGTTCGTTCCTGAGAGATTCATGGATAGTGCCATCGACTACAAAGGCCATAATTTCTAAGCTGATACCATTCGGTTCTGGTCGAAGAATGTGCTCTGCACTGAATTTGGGGACTTTGACAATAGAGCTAGCACTTGCGAGTATGTCATACCATTTCGACCTGGAACTGCCTATTTGGATGATCAGAGAAGACATTGACATGAATGAAGCACTAGGACTTATGGTGCATTAGAGTTCTCTTCACCTCGTAGCCATACACCACATCATGAAATAGCCATAAATCATATAAGTTACGGTGCCTAGTCATCTACTCTTGTAAGATTAGGTGCAAGAAAAGTTTACAGAACCAGGGGAAAAGTTATGTGCATGATGTTTTATTGAGGATGACAAGATCGGTCTACAATAAGTTCGAAACGAGATCAGGATAACGATCGGTATCCAACGAGTCCAAAAACAGCCCAAACAGAATCTAGACGGAGGAAATACTCATGAAAGAAGCTCGACAACAGACTGGTACGGCCCACGGGCCAGCACAAGCCTTGACGGTGCACAGGCGTGGTGCGCTATGCTGGCCCAGATGAGCGCGAGCACTTGCGTAGCCCACATGCAGTGCATTGGGCCGGCCCAGACACATGTGAGTGCGTGCACGTGGGTTGCACGGGAGCCTAGGCCTGCCTGGTATCACGGTCCACCATGGACCGCGCTAGATATCGCGGCTCAAAGGGTCGTGCATGGACCGGAGCACGATCGGATGGGCGCACTTGATTCAGAGGATGATCGAACGATTTAGATCAAAGGCGACGGTGATTCAGCCTGATTGTGCGATTCGACGGCTCTGGAGCAAGCTGGTCATGATCGGACGGCCCAAATCATTTTGAAGTTGATCAGGAGTCTGGAGATGCCTGATTGTGCGATCGGACGGCCACAATTCGAGCCGCTCATGATTGGACGGCCAGAATTATTTCTCGGGTTTGATTTGGACTCGGTCTCCTAGTGAAACATTGTTTTGAAATTTTTAGAGGCTATAAAACTTCGATTAACGATCCATTTATTGTGTTGGGTAGCTGATAACGTTCTGATCATGCAGAGATGCTTCTTAATAGGTTTCAGAGAGCTTTTATAAGAATTTTGGGACTTCTTGTTGAGAGATCTTTGTACGAGGATAGAATGGTGGGTTACTTTTGTATTTATTTGATTTTCTTTCTCTCATAGTGAAGCTTGCACACCCCATGAAGCTAGGATTGAGGCCAATCTACGTTACCTTGATTTATTTGCGATATTTTTCTCTCTCTTTCTTCTTTCTTCCTTCCCCAACGGGTTTTATGATTTGCGAATATTATTAAACAAATTAAATAGAAAAGTCTTTGCTTGGAATATGCATGTGCTGAACTTTCATCTATGAAATTTGAGAGGATAAATTTTGTTTGAAGTGATAAATATTACTCCAAATTGATTAGATCCAGACTGACTTGGTGACAGACATTAGCATGCTTATGTGGGGAAAGATCAAGCATTGTTCTATAATGGTCACCATATAATTTCTGTAGCTGATTATCTTCCAATGGCCTTCTTCATAATATTGATTAGATAGATTTTTTTTCTTTTTTTTTTTTTCGGATGATAATATTGGTTAAATACCTAAATCATGATTTCTAGTTTTATATACACCACAAACAAATGATGCCCACAGTGCTCTCAATCATCTTGAGCTCTTAGTTTTCTTGAAAGGACACTTTGAAATTGATACGTAAAAAATCTTTCTGCCACACATCATGCTATTCTCAAACATTATCTATAGTAAGTTAGCCGGTTTCACTTGATAATTCATCCACTGCTTGTTTCCCAGCTAGGGACCCGCCTCCACTTTCTCATGGTAAATTCTATCCTTGTGTTATGCACTGGCGCCCACTACGCATGGAAAAGTAGTGCTTTAGATAATGTCTAAATCTTTATCCAACCATGTCCAGTAGGCAGTGACATAGTTGGATAATATGCCCTCTTGTCAATTTTCTACCGCTTTTGTTTCAGGTTATGGTACGATAATGTCGTTGATTCTTTGTCGACATCTACATCTCAAGTTCCCCTTTTGGATGATTTTGGGAAAAAGAATGGTGAAAATCTGTGAGAAATTTCAGAAAGATTAAGATTAACGAATACCCTTTTCCTTGGAATATCAAAGTTTATGTTCCCATGACTCATTTGGTAACATATCCTTGTCAAGCTTCCTTAGCACCTCCATTGTTGCCACTCGAGCCAAAATTGTTGACATCCACCAATGCATTTGTCATGAAAGTCAGTATCATTCTGTCTAGTCATACATGATCTAAGCATTTGGATCTTGTTGGCTAAAGATTTAATGGAAGTTGCAAGCAACTAAAAGTTAAGAGTAATATGTAGTAAGAGTACAATATTCTCGCAAAGTTTTCAGTTCATTGTTCGCCAACTACAGAAAGAAAAACAAGTGATATGAACCATTTACATGTACCATAAACGAGAAAAAACATTTAGAAAATAAATATATGGATTGTTAGGCTAATGAACTCCAAAGAGATTGCCATAAATGATAATTAAAATAAGGAGGAGGCAGTTCCAAATTTAAAGAGAATTACACAGCAGACCTACCAAAATTTTTAGTGAAATTGGCTGCTGCCTGATCCCTTTGAAATGATGAAGGAAAATATAATCCAGTCTAAAGGAGATGGAATAGAATGAACATACTATGTTATAGGAACTTAAATTAATCTAAGAGGACCTCATCAATTCTTCATGCTTGCTACAGTATTAGATATTTTGATAAGAAGTCAATTTTCCCACTTAGCATTCAGTTTACTTAATATCCTATCCTTTTTATCCATGAGCATGATATCCGCTCTGCCAATAAGTAGAATTATCTCAGAAAGTCAGGAGGAAAACAATTTAAATGCTTGCTCTTTGGAAATTCAATCTGTCCAATTGGACCTACTTCCTCTAATTACTATACAATTTTACAATTGTAAGTTAGTTATAGCTGCTCCCTTTTTTTTTTTTTGAGAGAAATGCATCTGTAATTGAAAGATGTGTACTTCGATAATGACATATTGATGTGCTCATGTTTTATCTGAATGTAGTAGTAGCCTTCCACCACCCTCATCAGCTGGTCAAGCATTATCTGAATGTGGTCATGTCAAAATAGATGTGCTCATGTTTTGAAGACTAGCTTGAAATTTTCTGATCACCATCATACGAGAAGTCTATGGGTCCATATAATGCATCCATTTAATAACTCCTGAAATTACTAAGAGTCCACAATTGATTATTTGATTGTCCTCTCCAAGACCAGGGCTGCTACAAATAAGATCAACCTCCAACTCTTTGCCTTGCTCTGCCTCCTAGTAATAATGGCTATCTGCATCATATTCGCATGGCTCCTTTTTGTCACACTTGCCTCCCTTCTTTCTTTCAGATACAAAAGAATGGAACAACGAAAGGCAGCGTACAGACTCCCTCCAGGCCCGAAGAAGCTTCCCTTAATTGGGAACTTGCATCAACTTGGTCGGTTGCCTCATCACTCATTTTGGCAACTCTCTCAAAAGTATGGCCCTCTTATGTATTTAGTGAAGGAAAAACAGCCTTTTTCCTTGTAGGATCTTCCAGATTTCATTAAATCTGAGACGAAATAATTTTAAAAAAAAAATTTATCCTACATTTATTTCAGATCTAAATCTCTAGATCTAATTTTATTATCTGATATTAATTCTAAAATAAATCTAAAAGCATGAGGAAGCATAAAATACCTCAAGGGTAATCTGATTACCCTGTAGATGATCGCAGCAAGTCTGAGGTTCTAATTTAGCCATGAAATTATCTGGCCTCTACCAGTATCCACTCAGATAGAACCTAGATCGTCTTCTCCTCGTAAATCTCTACTCCAAAAATCAGAACTAAATCTGATTAGAAAGATCTTCAAAAGTCTTCCTGAAGTTGGAGCAGCAGCCTTTCGAAGAAGTCCTGCAGCCTTCCTGTTCAAGGCGTCACCACGCCTTAGACCTTTGCCAGATGGATGTCCAACTCCTTGGACGTGAAGAGGAGAGGGAGAGCTATAGATGGGATGTGGAGAAGAGGAAAGGGGGTAGCAGCTTTGATGGGTTTGGCACAATCACTTGAAACCCTAGGCGCAGACAGAGTTTATATAGACCCTACTGCGCTGCGCAGTGCCACATCATTCAACCAATCAGAAAATTTTAATAAATCCAAAAAAATTTTGATTGGAGTGATGTCATCTAATCACATCAGATAAGAACCTCCACTCTCTCTCCTATGTTGGCGCCAACAATGGATAAGCACAAGGGAGATGGTGCCCAAGAGTCCATGTTAATCAAGACTCTCCATCCTTATCCACTTGGGGTGCCCACTTAATCCAATTGGGCTCACGCCATAATCTGATTATGGGGCCTAATTTAATATGGTTTTGGCATGTCAACACTCCATAAAGTTTCTCCAATGAGCTCTTGCCAAGTGGCCTTCAGTTTGAGATCCATATGTCAACATTTGACAGATGTCCTAAAATGAAAATGACAGGTGACAAGAATTAGAAGGTGTTGTCTTAAATTTATCTCATGAATTAAGACAAGATTTTTCTAAGCTGAACAAGCTTCATTTAAACTGAGAAAAATTTTTTCAAGGTTCTCTGGGTGAGTCAAATCACATTTGGCTCAGTCGGGATAGAAAAGATTACACGAGGAGAAAGTTAGGCTCAATCATGTGTTAGCACGATTTTCTTGAACCTAATTGGATCTAATCTAAATCAATTGGGCTAGTCCAATTAATGACATCCAGATCCTAACCCTTATTAGTGTGACCCAGTTAGGTTCAATTCTGTATAGTAATGAGACATGTCGTGATCTCATCATCGACATCATCGAAACTCCTTTCGATGGACCAGAACTCTTCTGATTCATACAATTAGAATGATCGATTATCAAGATCATTCTAATTACTCCCAAAATCCACCAGTGACATCTAGCAGTATATAGTGGCAACCCATCAGAACTGAAGACGAACCTCTTGGTGCAGCTTTCTGTGTGATTGAGTTCCTCTATCATGAGTCCCAACTGAATTAGGGTTAAGGTGAACTCGTCAAACCCAACATCAGTCATATGAATCAATCGATTGATGCGAGTCCGATGTGAAACCCTAATGAAAAACTCTTTTTCATTATTTCACTCTGTCATGGCCATGGGCTTAAGGACTCGATCTTTCGATCATCATAGGACTACTCCTCTCATCTATCGAGGTTGATAGATCCCATCTTGGTGCAATCTGCTTCCTACAATGAAAATGCTACAACCAATATACACCTCAGGGTTCCGAATGGCTAGGAGACCGAGTTATGGTGTAGTCAAACTATAACACACTCAAGGTGAACTGTCGATGCACCTCAGGTCAAAGAACTAGACACACAACTGCAGCATCGAGCTAGTCATCGACGAGAAGATAGACTTTCTTATGACTGCTTGATATGGTCACGCTCAGTACTCTCGTTCTCAATGAATATCTGTACTCTCACTCCGGTATCTTCACACCGTAGACTCAAGACACATCTACCCTAAGAAAGCGATCGTACACCAACTTTTCAGATCGATCACCATCCTCATGATGATCCTATGGTCAGGAGCTGTTTATGAGTTAGTTATGTAAATTCATGCCTTAAATTTTCAACTCTTGAAAATATGAATTGACATTCCTACTAACTCAAAGGATATATCACAGACATAATGTACACAATGTGATAGAAGAATAATCTATTTATTGATTTATAGTTAAAATTATAAATTTATCCTTAGATTTGTACAGGAATGTGTCAGCCAATCTGGCAACTAGGGCACACATCTAACAAACTCTCACTTGACCTAATGCCAATTGGCTACATATCTAAATCCCATCTTCTCAAGGTGGGCTTCGATCTTCTGCTGGCCTAATGGCTTTGTCAGTGGGTCTGCCACATTGTCTGTGGAGTCGACTCTCTTAACCTCGACATAATCTTTTTTGAGGTAATCATGGATCAGATGGAATCGCCGCTCGATATGCTTGAACTTCTGATGAGACCTTGGCTCCTTAGCTAGGGCTATGGCGCCATTATTATCACAGTAAAGAGGGATGGCATCCGATGACATCACTCCAAACTCCACGGCAAACTTCTTGTACCAGAATACCTTCTTCGCAGCTTCTGATGCAGCAATATACTCTGCCTCCATGGTGAAATCAGCAATCACCATCTGCTTGGAACTCTTCCAGCTAACTGCACCATCATTGCAAATGAATAGACTCTCAGATGTCGACTTTCGATCATCAATATCAGACATAAAGTCTGAGTCTATATATCCCTGAATCTGGAGTTCTCCATTCCTAAAGACTAGAAACATATCCTTAGTCCTTCTCAAGTACTTAAGGATACATTTCACAGAAGTCCAATGCTCTTCACCTGGATTCGATTAATATTTGCCTGTGACACTCACAGCATGGACTATATCAGGTCGTGTACATAGCATGTCATACATGAGACTCCCTATTATCGAAGCATAAGAAATTTTGCTCATGCGTTCAATCTCCTCAGGTGTGCTAGGGCACATCTTCTTGGAGAGATGAATGCCATGTCTAAAAAGTACTAAACTTCTTTTGGAGTTTTCCATGCTAAACCTTTTTAGCACCTCCTCTATGTACATCTTCTGTGAAAGTTCCAGCATCCTATTTGGTCTATCTCTATAGACCTTAATATCCAGTATAAAGGATGCCTCTCCTAGATCTTTCATAGAGAACTCCTTAGACAACCATACTTTGACTGAGGTCAATATGGAAATATCATTCCCAATTAGGAGGATGTCATCTACGTACAATACGAGGAAGATAACTGCGCTCCCATTGACCTTTTTGAACACACATGGTTCCTCCTCGTTCTTGATGAAACCAATATTTTGATCACATCATTGAAACGAGTATTCCAACTCCGAGATGCTTGCTTAAGTCCATAAATGGATCTTTGCAGCTTGCAGACCTTGTGATCATCATCACTGGATGTGAAATCAAGTGACTGTTCCATATAGATATTTTTCTCAAGATGTTCATTTAAGAACGCCGTTTTCACGTCCATCTGCCATATTTTATAATCGAAATAGGCTGCAACAACAAGCAATGTGCGGATGGATTTTAGCATAACTACGGACAAGAAGATATTCTGATAGTCAATGCCTTTGCGCTGACTATAACCTTTCGCTACGAGCCTAGCCTTGAATGTCTCTACATTCCCATCTGTACCTATCTTTCTCTTGAAGATCCATTTACACCCAATAGGTACAATACTTTCAGGTGGATCTACCAAGGTCCAGACTTGATTTGAGTGCATCGAATCAATTTCTGATCTCATTGCCTCTAACCATTTTTCAGAGTCGATATCTGATATCACCTCGTCATAGGTTTTGGGGTCATCACCATGAGCTCCATTTTTCGTGAGGAATATTTTCTCTACATCCTCTTGTATGGTACCTAAGTACCTTTCAGGAGGATGAAAAATCTTAGTCGATCTATGAGGTGGAAGAGGTTGTGTTAGGACTGGTTCTAATTGATGGGGTTCCTCAGGTTCTTTAGCTCATTGCTCTTGGGAGATATTCTCCTTGAGCTTAATTATTCTTCCGATGCCACCATCTTGAATAAACTATTTTTCAAGAAAAATAGCATTTCGACTCACAATCACATTGTGGTCTTTCAAAATATAGAAATAGTATCCTAATGACTCTTTAGGATATCCTATGAATCAAGCTCTAAAAGACCTGAACTCTAACTTGTCCGCCTACTGTCTCTTGACATGAGCCGGACAACCCCAAATTCTGAGATGATTCAGACTTGGCTTCTTACCATGCCATATCTCATACGGTGTGGTAGGAACGATTTTAGAAAAAAATCTTATTCAATACATATATTGCTGTCATGAGATAATATCCCCAAAGAAACTCAGAGAGGTCCGTGAAGCTCATCATGGAACGGACCATATCTAATAGGGTCCGATTTCTCCGTTCTGAAATTCCGTTGAGTTGTGGCATTCCAGGTAGAGTTCATTGAGAGACTATGCCATTGTCCTTAAGATAGTCTAGAACTCATGACTAAGATATTCTCCTCCTCGATCTAATCGAAGAACCTTAATGGGCTTTCCTGTTTGTTTTTCTACCTCATGCCTGAATTCTTTAAACTTTTCAAAAGCTTCAGACTTGTGTTTCATTAGAAACACATCCCATACCTAGACATATCATCGGTAAAGGTGATGAAGTAGACATAGTTGCCTCTAGCCGGCACATCAAATGGGCCGCACACATCCGTATGTACTAGGGCAAGTAGGTCTGTGGCCCTTTCGCCATGTCCCATAAAAGGGAGCTTGATCATTTTGCCTTGAAGGCATGATTCACAAACTAGATATGACTCGAAAGTCAACGGACTCAATAGCCCGAATTTCTCCAATTTGTTAACCCTATCTTTCGCTATATGACCTAGCCTTAGGTGCCACATATACCTATCATTTAGACTATCTCTAGGTCTTTTAATTCCTATGGCATTCACATTTTGCTCGATATTAAATACAGATACATCAATATGTAGCTAATAGAGATCGTTAATAAGAAAACCATTTACAACTTTATTATTTTCATAAAATATGTTACAATGATCCTTATGAAAGCTAATCACATAGCCTTCTTGTGCTAAACATGAAACAGAAATCAAATTCCTGCTTGCTGTAGGCACATAATAACAATCTCTAAGAAATGAATCTAATCCTAACGGTAATCGCAGAGGATAGATTCCTACGGCCACAGTAGCAACTCTTGCTCCATTCCCGATGCGTAGGATCATCTCCCTATCCCTCAGCCTCCTGCTCTCCTCAAGATCCTATATAGAAGTGCACAAATGAGCATTAGAACCAGAGTCAAGCACCCAACTGGATGCAGAAGAAACTGTAAGATTAGATTCTAAAATGAGCATACCTCCAGAAGGACCACCTGCCTCATATTAAGCCACGTCACCTCTATCCGTATGAACGATTCCGACCCAATAATATTCGGACACTGACAACTGATACTGAATCATCCGGTCAGTGTGACAGAGATATGATAAAATAGCTGATCACCCATATCTCGAAGAAAATGGCATCAAAATCGAGATTCGATGTGACAAAAAATAACTCCCTTCATCCAACGTGACAAACTACGTGGTAATATACACGTCAACTCATCTTGGACTTGGGAGTGGGGGGCAACTGTTAGGATAAGTCAATCAACCCCTGACTCAGGTCAATCGACTATCGACTCTGACTCAACAATAGCCGACCGATCGACTGAATATGCGATTTCGACTCTTCATCGACCAATCGAACGAACCGCATCGACCTATTGCCGACTGACTGACTAATGATTCGACTACTATCGATCGACAGCGGACGACTTAGACCATTGGCATAACAGAACAACTAGCCGATGATCGCTCATGAATTCTACCGACATATGGTTAGTTATACCGACATATTATCGGTCCGTTAACTCAGATATTCTATAATCGTCATGAACGGTTATCGGCCGCATATCACGGCGCAATCAGTGAAAATTAACGATCCACTACATGCTTATGACCTGATAATTTAGCATCGTAAAATACGGGATCACATCCGACGGTTATAAAAACCTCATCTACAAAAGGGGTAAGGGAAACGGGGCTGGTAAGCAAATTCTGGGCTAAAACTCTGCTACTGCTTACATTCAATTCTTGTTTACCAACTTCTCTCTCTGATTTAAGCATCGGAGGATCCCCGTCGGACATAAATTCGATCTGTGCGGATGCTGTTTTGTAGGTGTTCGTTCTTTGTGATAGACGATGGGAAATTGGCTGCAACACAGCTAATCCTTACAGCTTCGGGTATATCGCAAACAAAAAATGATAGAATAAACCGGTTGGTTGTTCCGTTTTGGCATCTTGTTAATTAGTATGGTTCTGGATTTTAAAAACTACGGGTAAATAATCAATAAGCCAATCAAAAGAAGATGGATAGAAAGAAGATGCCATGTTATAGGAACTTAAATTAATCTAAGAGGATCCCATCAATCCTTCATTCTTTTTATAATATTAGATATTTTGGTAAGAAGTAACTGTCATCCGCCTAACATTTAGTTTCCTTAACATCTTAAATTAATCTAAGAGAGCCTCATTACCTTAAAAAAACAAAAACAAAAAAAAAAAAAACAAAAACAAAAAGACAAATCTAAGAGGGCCTCATCAATTCATCATGTGTTTTTCAATATTAGATATTTTGATAAGAAGTCGATGTTCCCCACCAGGCATTTAGTTTACTTAACATCCTTTCCTTTTCACACATGAGCAGGACATGCACTACCAATAATAAGTAGAATTATCCCAGAAAGTTAGAAGGAAAACAATTTACATGCTTGCTGTTTGGAAATTCAACTCAGTTGTCAATAATAGCTTCCTTTTTTTCAGATTCTCCTCCAGCATTTGGTTCATCAGGTCTTGAATCAGATGTCGCATCTGCTTCTCCACGACTTTTTTGTATCTCTCCTTTTTCTTTTGCCATAAAAATTGTCTTACTTTAAAACCAATGTTTAGAATTAGTTGTATTTATCACAACTTTGGTTTGGTCACCTAAATTTTAAAGGGTTGGAAAATCTATGCATTGCATTCTATTATACCCCTCATCTTACCATAAAGAAGAATTAGTGAATAATTGATATCACTAGAAATTGCATCTCGTGTTTATTCTTTGTTTTAATATATATGCTATTACGCTTGATTATCCCACACCTGCTCGTCTCATTAATTAAACATATACTTACCTTCTGCCGGCTTCGGTCAATCTTTACAGTTTGGGGTAAATTGCAAAAATAAAATGATACAATAAACTGGTTGGTTGTTCAGTTCTGGCATCTTGTTAATTAGTCTGGTTCTGGATTTTTAAAATTACTTGTAAATAATCAATAGTCAATCCAAAGAAGATGGAATAGAAATTAAGAAGATATTATGTTACAGGAACTTAAATTAATCTAAGAGGACCTCATCAATACTTCATGCTTTTTACAATATTAGATATTTTGATAAGAAGTAACTGTCATCCACCTAAAATTTAGTTTCACTAACATCTTAAATTAATCTAAGAGGGCCTGATCGATTCATCATGCATTTTACAATATTAGATATTTTGATAAGAAGTCAATGTTCCCCACAAAGCATTAGTTTACCCTTTTTTTTTTTTTTTTTAATGGAACACAAAGCATTTAGTTTACTTAACATCCTTTCCTTGCACTGCCAATAAGTAGAATTATCTCAGAGGAAAACAATTTTACATGCTTGCTGTTTGGAAATTCAATTATTGGACCTACTTACTCTAATCACTATACCACTTTACAATGGTCAGTTAGTTATATCTTCTTTTTTAGATAGACATGCCAGGTGCACTTCGATAATGACTTAACATCAGATTTTTTTTTTCTCCCACTTCGAAGAGGAGAAGTTGTAGTAGCCTTCCACCACCTCATCAGCTGGTCAAGCCATAGTGGAAAATTCTTTTATCAAAATCTAGTTATGTTCAAATTCCTGCATTGATATTTTCAAGACTAGCTTGGAATTTTCTGATGACGATCAGATATGAAGTCTGTGGCGCATATTTAATAACTCCTGAAATACTAAGAATCCCTAATAGATTGTCCTCTCTAGGACCAGGGCTGCTACAAATAAGATCAACCTCCATCTCTTTGCCTCTCTGCCTCCTAGTAATAATGGCTATCTGGATCATATTCGCATGGCTTCTTTTTGTCACACTTATCTCCCTTCTTTCTTTCAGATACAAAAAAATGGAACAACGAAACGCTGTGTACAGGCTCCCTCCTGGCCCGAAGAAGCTTCCCTTAATTGGGAACTTGCATCAACTTGGTAGGCTGCCTCATCACTCCTTGTGGCAACTCTCTCAAAAATATGGCCCTCTCATGTATTTGGAACTAGGCAGCATGCCAACAGTAGTAATCTCATCTGCTGAGATGGCCAGAGAAGTAATGAAAACTCATGATCTCGACTTCTGCTCGAGGCCTCGCCTTGTTGCTGCCGATAAATTGTCTTACAACTATTCGACTATAAGCTTCTCACCCTACGGCGAATATTGGAGAGAGATGAGAAAGATATGCATCCTCGAACTTTTCAGCGCCAAGAGGGTGCAATCATTTCAATTTATAAGGGAAGAAGAGATTTCACTAATGATCAATAGCATCTCCCACTCTTCAGCAACTCCTATAAATCTTAGCAAGCTGATGATGACACTGGCAAATAACATAATATGCAGAGCTGCGATGGGTAAGAAGTATCAAGAAGGTGATTATGAGAGGGGCATATTTCACAAGCTTCTTCACGAAACGCAGGCATTGGTAGGCAGTTTTTGTATTGCAGACTTCTTCCCATCAATAGGCTGGATGGACAAGCTAACTGGACTAGCAGGCAGGCTTGAGAAGAACTTCAGGATGCTTGATGCGTTCTATGAGCAGGTCATCAGGGAGCACCTTGACCACCGGAGGATGAGACCCGAACATGAAACATAGTTGATGTATTGCTTAGATTACAAAAGGATGGACATGTAACAAAAGATCACATAAAGGCAGTGCTAACGGTATCTGTTTCTTAAACCTCATATCCTTCATCAAAATTTGCATAGTTAATTAACTTTCGCTTCTTTGTTGTCAAAAAATCCAATAACTTCGCAACTCGTGCTTAATTTTGGAACCGTACAAGGCTCTACTGATGTCCTTAGTTTCTTAAGATTCTTATGTAGTTCCATTAAACTGAATTTTAAAGCGCATTTTGTTCTTTTCTTTTGCTAAGGATATCTTGTTTGGCGGAACGGATACAGCTTCTGCAACCTTAGAATGGGCTATGGCGGAGCTTGGAAGACACCCAAGACAGATGAAGAAAGCACAAGAAGAAATAAGAGCCTCTTTAGGAACTGAAGGAAAGGTGGAAGAAGGAGATCTTCACCAGCTTCAATACCTCAAGTCTGTGGTGAAAGAGACATGGAGGCTGCATTCACCTGTCCCATTACTAATTCCTCGAGAGTCCATAAGACACTCTAGGATTCATGGATATGATATCCTGCCAAACACGAGAGTGTATGTCAATGCTTGGGGGATAGGAAAAGATCCTAAATCATGGGATGACCCTGAAGAGTTCATTCCTGAGAGATTCATGGATAGTTCTATCGACTATAAAGGCCACAATTTCGAGCTGATACCATTCGGTTCCGGTCGAAGAATGTGCCCTGCAATGAATTTTGGGGCTTTGACAGTGGAGCTAGCACTTGCAAGTATGTTATACCATTTCGACTGGGAACTGCCTGTTGGGACGAGCAGAGAAGATATCGACATGAATGAAGCACCAGGCATTACGGTGCACAGGAGTTCTGATCTTCACCTTGTAGCCATAAACCACATCATGAAATAGCCATAAATCATATGAGTTATAGTGCTCAGTCATCTACCCATGTAAGATTAGGATCAAGAAGAGTCTGCACAACCATGGGAAAAATTATGTGCATGATGCTTTATGATTTGGGAATATCAATCATGGCTAGAGTTGTGATGCTTCAAACAACTAGAGAAGTCTTTGCTTGGAATACGCATGTGCTGAACTTTCATCTATAAAATTTGAGAGCATTTATGTTGTTGAAGTGATAAATATTACTTCAGATTGATTTGATTCAGATTAACTTGCTGATAGACATTAGCATACTTCCAAAATATGTCCTCCCCAAGGTGTGTCGCACCACCCAATTGTCAATTTTCAACTGCCATTTTTTCGGGTTTTTGGATGAAATTGTTAGCAGGCCCCTCATTGATTAAACAGAGGTGTAGTCAGCTCTTGTTTGCACCATTTAGCAGCTTGAAGCCAGTCCTTTAATATTGCTAATCCTGTCTCAATTGTCTTTCTATAGAAGTATGCTTCAAAGTTAAAATCCTTCTATTTCGTTCATTCCATAGACACCACAGAATTGCTGAAACTACGCTATACATTGCCTGTTTAGCATTTCCTATTTTTAAATTAATCATTCAATCGCCCAGTAGGCCTTGAACAGTAGGTGGTAGAGGAGGAAGTGAAAGACACTGCATGATCACATTCCAAACCTGAGAGGAAAACTGGCATGCAAGGAATAAATGATCGACGCTTTCATCTGTAGAACAGCATAGAGGATAGTGAATAGGTGCTGGGAATACACGCTTACGTAGATTATCAGCAGTGAGAACTTTGTTGGAAGATTAGCCACATGAAGATTATTTTAACTTTGGTTGGGATAGGTAGGGACCAAATAGTCATGGGGAACCATGAGATCATCCCACTATGAATAAAGAACTTGTATGCACTGCTGACAGAGAAGATTTCATTGGCTGTCCATCTCCAGCGTAGGGTGTCAGTATCAGAAGGAAGGTGAATAGATCCTAAAAGAATCTGCAAGTGGTTGAATTCTGATCTAGCAGTAGAGTTAAGGGGGTCCCAGAAGTTGTATTGTCTATCTGCAGCATGAAGAAATTCATGGACCGTAATATTCGGTGAAAGCGTAAATCTAAAGAGATTTGGGAACAGGTCTTGCATATAATTTCCTTCAAACCAGCAGTCAATCCAATAGAGAGTCCGTTCTACATTTTCTAATCTGCTTTCAATGCAAACATTGAACAGCGGGCGGACCTTTAGGATACTTTTCCAAGACTCAGATGCCTGCAAAGATCGTGATATTGGCACTGCAAGAACATTCATGTCGCCATAGTATGCATTCTGAATTAACATTCTCCATGTTTTGTAGGTTCATTCATATATCTCCACCATCTTTTAAGGAGTAGGCATTTGTTGAAAAGTCTAGGGTTTAAAACACCCAAACCTCCAAGCTTCTTTGGCTTGCAAACATTTTCCCATCTTAGTAAGCAATGTCCTCTGTTGCATTGCTTATGCCCTCTCCATAATAAAAAAATTCCTTCTTTACTATTGTGGGAAGATGGTAGCTTGACATCCAATATGAAGGCAATGATGTCAAGACTGAATTAATCAAGGACAGGCGTCCTCCCATAGATAATAGCTTACCTTTCTAAGAAGCCAATTTCTTGTCTACCTTCTGTATTTAGTTCCAGTCAGCTGCTTTCATATGGCCAATTGACAGAGGAAAGCTAAGATATGTGGCGGGCAAACTTGCAAGCTTGCATCCCAACGTCGCTTCAAATCTTCTGGCTTATGTTTGTGATAAGTTAATTGTGTAAAGTGCACTCTTATCAAAGTTTATCTTCAGTCCGGATAGAATTTTGAAGACGTAAAGCACAAATTTGAGGTGTTGAATATGCTGAAGATTTGCATCAGAAAATAGGATAATACCGTCAGCATACTGCAAGCAAGTAATTTTGCCGATGGTGGATGAAGAACCCATACCAGCAATTAGACCATGTTTAGCTGATAACTTAAGTATCTAGTTCAGAACGTCTGTTACCAGGATGAAAAGAATGGGAGATAATGGATCCCCTTGTTTTAAGCCCTGTTTCGTTTTGATCCATTTCAATGGATTTCCATTAAGGAGAAGAGCAACCTTGTTTGTTGTGAGAATGCAGTCCATCCACTTGCACCATTTGTCACTGAATCCTCTTGCCTTTAGTATTTCTAGTAGGAATGGCTAGCTAACACGATCGAAGGCTTTTTTGAAGTCCAATTTTAGAAGAATACCTGGATTTTTCTTCTTTTGATTATAAGAGAGGATCTCTATTGCTGTTGTTTGAATGTGCCTGGCCATCTGGAATGATGCCTCCGATGAGATTATATAGACGGATGCTCGACACTTTGGATAAAAATTTTGAGGATTCCATTCATCAGGCTGATTGGGCGAGAGTCATGGACAGTTTTGCATTCTTGTTTTTTGGGGATGAGTGAGATGAAGGTATAATTCAGTCTGAAAATATCAGTTTGGCAAGCATAGAACTGGTCGAAGAAGTGGAGGATGTCAACCTTGATAATTTTCCAATAGATCTGGCAAAATTCATTTGGAAACCCATCAGGGCCTGGAGCCTTGCCCTTAGACTGGAGATTGCTCTGATAATTTTCTCTTCTGTGAATGGGTTATCTAGCACCTATGGTTGCTGCATTTGTGTTGGATAGAGAGATTTCCAATCTGCCATTGAGGTCGTTGAAGAGGCTTTACCAAGCAGTTCTGAGTAGTAACTTAGGAAGGTGTCTTCAATTTTTTTGGGTTCGGTAGTTATAGACCCTCCACAGTCGATGCTTGTAATGAGATTTTTCCTTCTTCGGCCACTGGCATAAGCATGGAAAAACTTCGTTTTACGATCTCCTTGCAAAAAGCCAAGTGACATGTGATCTTAAGTTTCCATAAAGTTTCCTCTACTTGCAGAATATCTTCCAGCGGATTCTTAAGTGCTTTCCTTCTACCATGTTCTGCAGAGGACAGGTTTTTGCTCTCTTCTTGAGCATCGAGGCCAAGAATTTGTTCTTTTATTTGAGTCTTTTTTCCTCAGAATGTTTCCATTAGTTGCTCTGTTCCATACCTTGAGCCTTCTTCTTAAGTATCCCAATTTCAAAACCAAAGAGTTGATGCATCAGGGGAGTTGGGTGCAGTCTTCCACCAGGCTGCGATCAGATCTTTAAGTTCAGAATTCTGGACCCAAAAAAGTTTCAAAACGAAAAGGTTTTCTGAGAGGGGAGTTTTGGCATCTCGTTAATTAGTATGGTTTGGATTTTAAAAACTACTGGTACATAATCAATAAGCCAATTGAAAGAAGATGGACAGAAAGAAGATACCATGTTATAGGAACTTAAATTAATCTAAGAGGATCCCATCAATCCTTCATTCTTTTTATAATATTAGATATTTTGGTAAGAAGTAACTATCGTTCACCTAACATTTAGTTTCCTTATATGAAAGCCCGGCCCACTAAGCCCTGTAAAAGAAGAAGAAGAAGAAGAAGAAGAAGAAGAAGAAGGTCTAAGATATGGAATTCGATCCCGTCTGTCTTCTCATATTTTCAATAACTACAAGGACGTACTGGAGCGAGCTTTGAAAGTGAAATCTGAATTGAAAAGAGCAGAACTAGAAAGAGAAGATAAGAAGAGACCGAGATCAGCAGAATCTAAAGGATCAGTAGAAAAATTTCAAAAATAATAACTCTGATAAGAAGAAAGAATCTTCATCCTGCTCCTACTGTGGAAAAATCACAATGGACCTTGTCTCAAGAGGATTGGAGCATGCTTCTTATGTGGTGAAAAAGGACATATGGCTCGTGATTGCCCAAATAAAAAAAGAGATGACTCTAGATCTAACAAACCAATTGATCAAAAATAAAAAGGAAATGCACGAGTGTTTACTTTAAACCAGCAGGAGGCCAATGCAAATGATCAAGTGGTGACAGGTATTATTCCAGTCAATTCTATTTATGCTCGTGTGTTATTCGATTCTGGCTCTTCACACTCTTTTATATCTCTCAAGTTTGCTACTTCTTTGAATTGTGTGCCTGAAAAACTAAAATGAACCATTATATGTTAGCACACATTTTAAAAATATTGTTGTTGCTGACATTATTTTCAAGAATTGCATAATTCAAATAGAAGAAAAAGAATTAGCAGCAGATTTGATTCAGCTAAATATGTATGATTTTGACGTAGTTCTTGGGATGAACTGGTTATCTTCATACCATACACATATTGATTGTTTTGAAAAAAGAGTGGTATTTCAAATTCCGGATGAACCGCAATTCTTCTTTCAAGGCGAAGTTCATAATACGGAATCCAAACAATCTTTGGGTATTATCTCAATCATGAACGCAAGAAAAGCTTTAAGGAAAGGATGCAAAATATTTTTGGCCCATATAATAGACGTCAAGAAGGAAAAGATAAAGCTGGATGATATCCCAATTGTCAAGGAATTTTTTGATATTTTTCCAGATGAACTACCCGGATTGCCCCCAGAGCATGAAGTTGAATTTAAAATTGATATCACCCCAGGAACCGGACCTATTTTGAAACCTCCTTATCAGATGGCTCCCGTAGAATTACGAGAATTAAAGGATCAACTGCAAGAACTTTTGAATAAAAAGTTTGTCCGGCCAAGTACATCACCCTGGGGAGCTCCTGTGTTATTTGTGAAAAAGAAAGATGGAAGCATGCGATTATGCATTGACTATCGGGAGTTGAACAAGGTAACCATAAAGAACAAATATCCTCTTCTACGAATAGATGACTTATTTGATCAACTTCAGGGTGATCAAGTTTTCTCCAAAATTGACTTACGATCAGGCTATCATCAACTAAGAATTAGAGATGAAGATGTACCTAAGACTGCATTTAGAACCAGGTATGGCTATTATGAATTTTTAGTAATGTCTTTTGGACTAACCAATGCACCGGCTGCTTTTATGGATATGATGAACAGGATTTTCAAGCCGTATCTGGATCAATTCGTTGTTGTTTTTATTGATGATATCCTAGTGTATTCTAAAAATATAGAGGAACATGAGAGACATCTGAGGATCGTATTTCAGACCTTGAGAAAAGAGAAGCTCTTCGCCAAGCTTAGCAAGTATGAATTCTGGTTGGATAGTGTTGTCTTCCTCGGCCATGTAATATCCAAGGAAGGAATCTTGTCGATCCAAAGAAGAAAGAAGCCATGGTAAATTGGCCTTGACCGACTAATGTGACGGAAGTTAGAAGCTTCTTAGGCTTGGCTGGTTATTATAGAAGATTCGTCAAGAGATTTTCCCAAATTGTAATTCCTCTGACTCGCTTAACTCAGAAACGAATAAAATTTGAATGGAGCAGTGAATGTGAGCAGAGTTTTCAAGATCTGAAGCAACGATTGATATCTGCCCCAGTTCTTACCCTACCATCTAATGAAGGAGGATTTGTCATTTATAGTGATGCTTCTAAGAAAGGATTAGGTTGTGTGTTGATGCAGAATGATAAGGTCATAGCTTATGCTTCTCGACAATTAAAAGCGTATGAGCAGAATTATCCGACCCATGATTTGGAGTTAGCAGCTATTATTTTTTCTTTAAAAATTTGGCGACACTATTTATATGGAGAATCATGTGAAATCTTTACTGATCATAAAGCTTGAAATATTTATTTACTCAAAAAGAGCTGAATATGAGGCAAAGAAGGTGGCTTGAACTATTAAAAGATTATGATCTAAATATTAAATATCATCCTGGAAAAGCTAATGTGGTGGCAGATGCACTTAGTAGGAAGTCTTCAGCGAATGTGATGACTCTGCTATCCTTTCAGCAACAAATTCTTAGGGATCTTGAAGATTTGTAAATTGAAGTGACTTGTTCTGATGTTAAGAATGTATTAGCAAATTTAATGGTACAATCAGCATTGATCGAACAGATAAAAGCGGCCCAACAAAGTGATATTCATTTATGTCAGATTAAGAAGGACATGGAGAAAGGATTACGAACTGAGTTTAGACTCCATACAGATGGAACTCTTTATTTTGGGAATAGATTATGTATACCAGGTGATCCTGAACTAAAAAAGAAAATTTTAGAAGAAGCCCATAAATCTCGTTTTTCTTTTCATCCTGATAGTACAAAAATGTATAGAGATTTAAAACAACTCTTCTGGTGGAATGGAATGAAGCAGGAGATAGCTCGATTTGTATCTCAATGCTTGGTATGCCAACAAGTGAAAGCCGAACATCAAAGACTTGCTGGTCTGCTAAGACCATTAGAGATACCAGAATGAAAATGGGAACATATCACGATGGATTTCATTACTGGACTTCCAAGGACAACAAGAAAAAATGATGCAGTGTGGGTGATTGTTGATCGGCTTACTAAATCAGCTCACTTTCTACCTTTTCGAGTTGGCACTCTGCTTGATAAGTTAGCCCAGATGTACATTGATGGAATTATACGTCTGCATGGTGTTCCAATAAGTATTGTATCTGATCGAGACCCATGATTTGTATCTAGATTTTGAAAAAGTTTTCAAGATGCCTTGGGAACAGAATTGAGGCTTAGTACTGCATTCCATCCTCAGATCGATGGCCAATCTGAAAGGACAATTCAAACTCTGGAGGATATGTTAAGAGCTTGTGCTTTTGACTTCGGAGGACATTGGGATAATCATGTGGCATTGATTGAATTTGCATATAATAACAATTTTCATTCTAGTATCCTGATGGCACCCTATGAAGCCCTATATGGAAGAAAGTGTAGATCCCCTCTGTATTGGGATGAAGTGGGTGAAAAGAAATTAATTGGTCCCGAGTTAGTTCAAGATGCCAGAGATAAAATTTATCTAATCAAGAGAAGACTCAAGGCAGCACAGGATAGACAAAAGAGTTGGGCAGATAGAAAAAGAAGAGAATTAGAATTTCAGGTCGGTAATCATGTTTTTCTAAAAGTATCACCTACTAAGGGTGTCATGAGGTTCGGGAGACATGGCAAGCTGAGTCTGCGATATATTGGACCTTTTGAAATTTTAAATCGAGTAGGAGATGTTGCATACGAACTAGCCTTACCACCAGATTTATCCAAAGTGCACAATGTCTTTCATGTTTCACTACTGAGGAAGTTTGTACCTGAGCCAAACAGTGTGATAAAGTATGAGCCATTGCAAGTTCATGAAGATCTAACCTATGAAGAATTTTTCCTGCGAATTATTGATCGAAAAGAGTAAGTTCTAAGACGGCGTACCATTCCATACGTAAAGATTCATTGGAGTAATCATGAAGAGAGAGAGGCTATTTGAGAGCTTGAAGACGATATGAAGACGAGATATCCACACTTATTTGAAAATGAAGGTATGTTAAATTTTGAGGACGAAATTTTTTTTGTAAGGGGGGTAGAATATGAAAGCCCGACCCACTAAGCCCTGTATAAAAAAAAAAAAAAATAGAGCAGGAAGACTCCCGATCGGAGTCTTCCTCTTCCCTGTTTCTGATCAAAAATCGGAGTCCTAGGACCATTAAAAGACCCTAGGACGAACTCTATAAGAACCCTCCTCTTCTCCTCTAAGTGTAGATCCAATAGGCACCGACGATCGTTGGAGTTTTTCTCCGATTTTCCCGTTTGAAGCCGCGGCCCCTCGACCTGTGCTCGCCGCGATTTCATGCCGGTGGGGGTCACCGGAGGTTGTGGTAAGGTCTCCCTCCTCTCCCTCTCTTCTCTCTCTTCTTTTCCGTGCCTGTGGGCACGATTGCCGGCGACGGGGTCGTCGAATTTTGCTGGAAAAGAAAACTTCTGTTTTCGCCTCCTCTTTTCTCCGATTTTTCGGCACCGACGGTCATCCCCGACCGCCGGTACAGGCTCTCCGAACTCGAGGGAAGGCCTCCCTTGCCGCCGGCCACCGTCGGGCAAGGGGTGGCCGTGAACGGCCGACGTGGGGAACGAGGACCTCTAGGTCCCCTGTTCCGGCCAAAGAAGGCCACGGGAGGGAAAAGAAAAAGAAAAAGAAAAGAAAAAGGAAAAGAAAAAGAAAAAGAAAAGGAAAAGAAAGAAGAAGAAGAAGAAGAAGAAGAAAAAAGAAAAGAAAAAGAAAAATATATAGTCAAATAATAATAATAATAATAATAATAATAATAATAATAATAATAATAATAATAATAAAAGAAAAGAAAAGAAGAAAAAGAAAAGAAAAGAAAAATATATAAATAATAAGAATAAAAAAAAGAGAAAGTTTCTCTCATCCCTCTCTAAAGTCTTTCTCTCTCTAGAATTGGATTCATTCTCTCTCTACTTTCTCTCTCTACTTTCTCTCTCTAAAAAAAATCTCTCTCCAAAAAATCCTATGAATCCCTTATTAGGCTATCTTCTCCACTCCTAGGGACCTAGGGACCTATGACCTTAGATCGGGTTAGAGCCGAAGGGAGAGATTTATTGGACTGATCATCAAATCGGTCATTTTTTTATATTATATAATTTTATTAAAAATATAAAATTTATTAATGATTTAATATTTTAAATAGGACTGTCTGATTCTTTTAAGGAAGATTAAAAGGTCCCGGACAATCGAGGTAAGTGGATCTTATGCTCCTTATTTATTTTTAAATGATCATGTTTTTATGTAAAGAATTGCTATTGATGAAATCATAATTTTTCATAAAATAAGGATCGGCATATATGATATGAAAAAACATGTTTTATTATGAGCATTGATTTCATGAATATGTCTTATGAAAATAGCATGATTATGAAGCATGAATTTCATTGTTTTTCCATCTATGTATATGTATGCTTTAAGAAAAAGATATAAAGATTTCAAAGGCTCTCAGATGGCTATGAATGAATTCTTTCGGGATGATCGACATCCGGAGCTAGCATCCATATGAAACATGGCCCTGCTAGCAGGTATAAAGTTGGCACATGAATTAAGAACTCTGTCGATTAAGAAACATGGCCCTGTCACGGGTATAATAGTGACCTTAGCACGAATGTCTGTGAGCAATGTTTTGAAACATGACATGAATACATGATGAAAATGATTTACGATTCATAATTGTGAAATATACATGATTTATGCATGCATGATGAGCTTATAACTTATTTTATTATATGCTCTATGAAATATTTATTTTTGCAATAATTATTTGCTAAATGATGCATTATCATAGAAAACTTATGCTTGATCCGGTAAGGAAGCGGAAGTCTACTTACTGAGCTAGTGTAGCTCATATTCTTTTTGTTTTCTCTTTCATGTACAGAGAAATAAGGCTAGGATCGAAGGAAAGAGAATCCAGGCTTGGAGATCAGTAAAGCAAGTTTAGAAATTTTGCTCTAGGAATTCAGTTTATGTTTATGGATTGTAGTCATTATGAATTTTAAGACTTGGATTATTTTATCTCTGGATTTAGATGCTCTGAACCAGTTTTGGTTTAATTAAATAATTGAATTGAACTTTATTATTATATTTATTTGAGATACACCTGTTATTATATTTAAGAAGATGAATTTTGGCTTCGTGTTATCGTGGGTCCATCCCTCGGTAGCATGGCCGTGTTATGTCCCGGGTTTGGGGCGTGACACCTTAACATCTTAAATTAATCTAAGAGGCCCTCATTACCTTAAAAACAAAAACAAAAACAAAAACAAAAACAAAAAGACAAATCTAAGAGGGCCTCATCAATTCATCGTGTGTTTTTGAAAATTAGATATTTTGATAAGAAGTCAATGTTCCCCACCAGGAGTTTAGTTTACTTAAGATCCTTTCCTTTTCACACATGAGCAGGACATGCACTGCCAATAATAAGTAGAATTATCTCAGAAAGTTAGAAGGAAAACAATTTAAATGCTTGCTGTTTGGAAATTCAATTACAGTTGTAAGTCAATTATAGCTTCTTTTTTTCAGACTTACAATTATAGCTTCTTTTTTTCAGATTCTCCTCTAGCGTTTGGTTCATCAGGTCTTGAATCGGATATTGCATCTGCTTCTCCATGGCTTTTTTGTCTCTCCTTTTTCTTTTGCCATAAAAATTTTGCCTTACTTTAAAACCAATGTTTAGAATTAGTTGTATTTTTGACAACTTTGGTTTGGTCACCTAAATTTTAAGGGGTTGGAAAATCTATGCATCGCATTCTATTATATACCCACATCTTACCGTGAAGAAGAATTAGTGAATAATTGGCATCACTAGAAATTGCATCTTGTGTTTATTCTTTGTTTTAATATGCTATTATGCTTGATTATCCCACACCTGCTTGTCTCATTAAACATATACTTCCCATCAGCCGGCTTCGGCTAATCTTTACAGTTTGGTGTAAATTGCAAACATAAAACGATACAATAAGCTGGTTGGTTGTTCAGTTCTGGCATCTTGTTAATTAGTCTGGTTCTGGATTTTTAAAATTACTTGTAAATAATCAATAAGCCAATCCAAAGAAGATGGAATAGAAAGAAGATACTGTGTTATATGAACTTAAATTAATCTAAGAGGACCTCATCAATACTTCATGCTTTTCACAATATTAGATATTTTGATGAAGTAACAGTCATCCATCTAGCATTTAGTTTCACTAACATCTCAAATTAATCTAAGAGGGCCTCATCAATTCATCATGCATTTTACAATATTAGATATTTTGATAGGAAGTCAATGTTCCCAGGAAGCATTTAGTTTACCTTTTTTTTTTTTTAAGATAAATTATATTTTTAGTCCTTAAACTATATCATATTTTTTTAAATGATCCTTAAACTATGAAACCGTAACTTTTAGTCTCCAAAATTTTCGAACCATTTTAATGTTACCCTTCATCCCATTTGTGGTGACTTTCTCTCACCGAAAATCCTATTTGGCGCTATCGGTGCACATGTAGTTGGTTTAACTGGAATAGGTGGCACCAGCGCTGAGCTGGAAACAAGTTATTTAAGAAAAATGATGATATGGTATTCGGTGCCAAATCATTTCCTTCCCAAATGACAGTGTTCGTTCCCTTCTTCAAGTAATTTTTTCGCCTCTGCCCTAGTTTCTCAGGACCCCTCCTCCAGTTCTCTCTTCCCGTCAAAAATTGTTCTTCCCCTCTTCGAAGAAGACCATCAATCATCGCCGGCCTTCTTCTTCCGAATCGAACGTCGATCTGCGTATTGTGGGAATCCTCGTCGGCCTTCTTCTTCCGCCCAAATCTGATACTCACTCTAGGTTTATGGGAATCCTCATCGATCTTGCTTTCCGCATCAAATGAAGATTTGTATCCATATTATTTTGGGTTTATAGGATGTATGATTGTGCTTGGCTTTCTAAAAACCACGAAGGTACTTGCCTTTATTTGTCACTAGTTGTGCCATACGGTGTTTGTTACTGGTTGTGCCCTAGGTCAAATGTTGACATTGATTTGGAAGGAATTTGGTAGAGATTTTTATTGTGCTGCTTATATTTAATGAATAAGTGATACTGCATATTCAAAATATTCTTGATGCCTTGCTAAATAATGGTTTCATTTGTCTGTAGTTGTGGCCTAGGGTTTAGATTTGGCTACCGATTTTTTTTCTATCACATTTCGTTAGGGTGGCAAGTTCATATTCAGGCCTACAGTACAATAAATTGGGTGCCAAATTTCTATATATGATAGTGTTGATCCTGATAGAATATCTATTCTAGAGTTGGAGGGCATGTTAGAGGATATTGGGATTTTTAACATGGCGACCGCTGTCCAGGAGCCTCCTGCTCCTTCTCTCACAGCGCCTCACGCCTCTCTCTCTCCTCTCGGTTCGTACGGCGGCGAGAAAACCAAAACCGCTCGTTCTCTGCTGTGTCTCAGGCCTTTTAAAGCTCTAGGTTAGAGGGTGATTAGGAATCCTTAATCAAGCCAAATCACGTCCCAAGCCGTCCGATCAACACCGGGAGCTCTCTGGACCCTTAGATCGCGCTCCGGTCCACGGAATAGGGCCGTGGACCGCGAGAATCGAGTGGGAAACGTCCACGCGGTCCACAGGCCGCGCCGTGGACCACCCGGTCCACGGTGGACCGGGGATGGGCCAGCAGGCTGCTGGGTCGCGCGTCCCGCACGGGCCTGGGCCTGGGTCGCGCGTCCCGCGCGGGCCTGGGCCTGGGACGCGCGTCCCGCGCGGGCCTGGGTCCCGCGTCCCGCCCGGGCCTGGGTCCCGCGTCCCACGCGGGCCAGCGGGCCTGGGACGCGCGTCCCGCGCGCCGCCGCCTGCGGCCGCGCCGCTGCCGTCCGCCGCCGGTCGCCGGCGGTCCTCCGCCGCCTCGATTTTCGTGCTATCTTCGAAAGCTCGTATCTTCTCCATCCGAGCTCCGATTCAGGTGATCTTGGTCTCGTTGGACTCCATTTTTCGCCGCGAACCTCACTGTGGGCTCAATGTGGGCTGAATCTCGAGGCGTCAAATCCTAACAATCTCCACCTCGACTCGATATTCAGCCTCCTCCAAACTCCGAGAGCTTCTGGATCTCCTCGCCCCCATGCCCTGGGGCAGTCGCCTGCTGATCATGGATGGGCAAACATGGGAGTCGAGCCAGGCTGCTCGATCCCATCTCCGTCGTATGCTGTGCTCCTCCTGACCTGAGACCTGCTCGGGGAATCTTACCTTGCGACGTCGCCTCTCGTCCTCCCGAGTCTCCTGTCTCGTGCCCGATCCGCCTCCTGGAGCTCCACCTCGCTCTGGGCTCCACCTGGCTCCCGATGCTCCACCTCGCACTGGGCTCCCTGCCAGGTAATAATGTCCTCTGCTCCCCTTCTTCCCCTCCAGCACAATCCTATCGCCGCGTAGCACCCTCAGGATTCCTCCACCAGCTACCGTCCTGTAGCCTCTCGAATCCAGTCTGCTAAGTGAGATAAGATTCCGCCTGAAATCGGGTATGTATCGGACCTCCCCCAATCTCCTCACTGCACCGTCATGTGTCCTCCAGCTGACCGTCCCAATGCCTCTGATCGCACAGCTCGATCCATCCGGCAGATATACAGTGCTCTCACTGTTCTCCAGGGAGTCAAACTGCTCCTCTCTGCAACACACATGATAGGGGCATGCAGAATCTAATATCCACTGCTGGGAAGAAGTAGATACCTCGTCAGATATCTCCAGGACATCTCCATCTGAATCGCTGCCGGTCGTCGCTACAGCAGCCACCGTCCGATTTTTCAGTTGAGGGCAATCTCTGGCTAGATGCCCTAACTCCTCACACCGGTAACACCTGGTTTTGCTCAAGTCCCTCTTGGACTTAGACCGCCCTCGACGCGATCTCCTGTCGCTCCGTCTACCGCCTCCTGCACCTCCAGAAGCCACCAAAGCTGAGCTATCGACACCTGAGCTCGAAGCTGGGTTCTCCCTCCTGAGAACCTCGTTCTGGAGTATCGCCGCGGTGACCTCGTCCATCTTGATAGTGCTCTTCCCCACTAGAAGAGCAGTCACCAAGGACTCGTACGAAGAAGGAAGCGACGCCAGCAAAACCAGCGCCCTGGTCTTCTCCTCAACGTTCTCGCCAACGCTGAGAAGGTCGGTGAGGATCTTCTGGAAGTGGCTCAGATGCTCCTGCACGCTCTGTCCCTCAGTCATCCGCAGTTGGTAAAACTGCCTCCAGAGGAAAAGAGTGTTGGTGAGAGACTTCGCCATGTACAATTCCTCGAGCTTCGACCACAGCACCGTCGGGAAAGTCTCGCTCAGCACATGGATCACCACCTCATCCGCCAGGTACATGCGGATGGTACTCACCGCCTGCATCTGTAGCCGTTTCCAATCCCGCACCTCCATGGTGGTCGGTTTCTCATCGCACAAGAGAGCTTCGATCAACCCCTGTTGGATGAGCACGTCCTTCACCCTTGCCTGCCACAAGGAGAAATTGCTCTTACCATCAAACTTGTTGATCTCCATCCTGATTGTTCCTGTTTTCTCCATCTTCAGTCTTGCTCACCACCACTGCAATCTGCGTCCTTGTACCGCCTTGCTCTGATACCACTTGTTGGGTGGATGTCTGGCCAGGACACCACCTCCCAAGACCCTTTCAGTACCACGCGATGCAGCAGGAAGAAAGAAGAAACAAAACAGAAGAAAAAACAATCAAAATACGTGGATCAGCCACAAAAGAGCTCGCCTCCACGGGGCATGCAAACTTCACTATGAAAAGAAAATTTTACAAGAGGAGACCTCACCCTCAACCCTTGTACACCCAATTCTCTCTCACATGAAGTTCCCCTCACAAAAGCTCTCTCTCTCTTGGAGACCCCCTGAACCCCTGAAGAGCCTGGCGACCGCTGTCCAGGAGCCTCCTGCTCCTTCTCTCACAGCGCCTCACGCCTCTCTCTCTCCTCTCGGTTCGTACGGCGGCGAGAAAACCAAAACCGCTCGTTCTCTGCTGTGTCTCAGGCCTTTTAAAGCCTTAAACATAGGTTAGAGGGTGATTAGGAATCCTTAATCAAGCCAAATCACGTCCCAAGCCGTCCGATCAACACCGGGAGCTCTCTGGACCCTTAGATCGCGCTCCGGTCCACGGAATAGGGCCGTGGACCTCGAGAATCGAGTGGGAAACGTCCACGCGGTCCACAGGCCGCGCCGTGGACCACCCGGTCCACGGTGGACCGGGGATGGGCCAGCAGGCTGCTGGGTCGCGCGTCCCGCACGGGCCTGGGCCTGGGTCGCGCGTCCGCGCGGGCCTGGGCCTGGGACGCGCGTCCCGCGCGGCCTGGGCCTGGGACGCGCGTCCCGCGCGGGCCTGGGTCCCGCGTCCCGCCCGGGCCTGGGTCCCGCGTCCCACGCGGGCCAGCGGGCCTGGGACGCGCGTCCCGCGCGCCGCCGCCTGCGGCCGCGCCGCTGCCGCCCGCCGCCGGTCGCCGGCGGTCCTCCGCCGCCTCGGTTTTCGTGCTATCTTCGAAAGCTCGTATCTTCTCCATCCGAGCTCCGATTCAGGTGATCTTGGTCTCGTTGGACTCCGTTTTTCGCCGCGAACCTCACTGTGGGCTCAATGTGGGCTGAATCTCGAGGCGTCAAATCCTAACAGATACTTTTCCAAGACTCAGATGCCTGCAAAGATCGTGATATTGGCACTGCAAGAACATTCATGTCGCCATAGTATGCATTCTGAATTAACATTCTCCATGTTTTTGTAGGTTCATTCATATATCTCCACCATCTTTTAAGGAGTAGGCATTTGTTGAAAAGTCTAAGGTTTAAAACACCCAGAACTCCAAGCTTCTTTGGCTTGCAAACATTTTCCCATCTTAGTAAGCAATGTCCTCCGTTGCATTGCTTATGCCCTCTCCATAATAAAAAATTCTTTCTTTACTGTTGTGGGAAGAAGGTAGCTTGACATCCAATATGAAGGCAACGATGTCAACACTGAATTAATCAAGGATAGACATCCTCCCATAGATAATAGCTTACCTTTCCAAGAAGCCAATTTCTTGTCTATCTTCTGTATTAAGTTCCAGTCAGCTGCTTTCATGTGACTAATTGACAGAGGAAATCCAAGATATGTGGCAGGCAAACTTGCAAGCTTGCATCCCAACGTCACTTCAAATCTTCTGGCTTGGGTTTGTGATAAGTTAATAGTGTAAAGTAAACCCTTATCAAAGTTTATCTTCAGCCCGGATAGAATCTCAAAGGCATAAAGCATAAATTTGAGGTGTTGAACATGCTGGAGATTTGTGTCAGAAAAATAGGATAATATCGTCAGCATACTACAAGCAAGTAATTTTGCCAGTGGTGGATGAAGGACCATTGTTGGGAAAAAAAAATAAAAAAAGGAAGAGGAGGGTAGACTTAGTTCTCTACGATGAGAACACTACACAAGCAATGAATCAGAGTTAACACAATTTTTGTGGAACGAAAACTTCATTAATATCTCATCAAAAGACTTCAATACAGTGCCCTTTTTTTTTATAGGCATTCATGGTAACAGACGTTCCCATCCATTACTAGGTAACACCCCACTACAAGTCGTGATCCTTCACACTCGGTCACATAACAGCCACTAACTCAACTAAATAACAAAGTAGATCATGGGAGATATGCGCAAAGGCCACGTTCCTAAATTCTAGTGCACTTTGAATCACTCAGACACGTTCAACACTCCCCTTTGATTCAAAATTGCATACACCAAGGAGTGATCTGAAGTAGAAATACTTGTTATAAGGAAGTGAGTTAGTAAAAATATCTGCAACTTGTTCATGTGTATTGCAGTACTTTAGCTCCACCAGTCCTTTAGCCACCAAGTCACGAATAAAATGATGTTGAATGTCGATGTGCTTTGTTCTTTCAAGAAAAGTTGGATTCTTTGTCATTGCTATTGCTGCTTGATTGTCGCACATTATATTAGTAGTTCCTTTTTGAGGTTGACAAAGATCTTCAAGTAGCCTTCTCAATCATAAAGCTTGACAAGCTAAAGATGCTGCAGCCACATACTCTGCTTCAGAAGATGATAAGACCGTTATTGCTTGCTTTTTTGAACTCCACGAAATAGCTCTCGATCCAAGAGTGAACACATTACCAGAAGTGCTTCTTCTATCATCTACAGAACCTGCCCAATCACTGTCTGAAAATTCAAACAAGTTAAAATTAGTTATATGTGAATACTAAATTTCATAATTCATTGTCTCAGTGATGTAGCATAATATTCACTTAGCGGTTCCAAAATGATGCTTGGTTGGATTATGCATAAATTTGGAAACAACACCAACAGAAAAGGTGATATCTGGTCTAGTATGTGTCAAATAAATCAGGCCACCAACAAAACTTCCAAACAATTTTGTATTTGCCATTTTTGTACCATCTTCAAACTTCAACTTCTCATTTATGTTCATAAGAGTGGCTGCTCCTTTGCAATTTAACATTTCAAACCTTTTCAGCAAATCTTTAGCATATTTCTCTTATGATACAAAAATTTCTTCTTCACTTTGCTTAATCTCAAAACTAAGAAAATAATGCAATAAGTCCAAATTTGTCATCTCAAATTGTCTCATCAAGCTTCTTTTAAATTCTTGCACAAGAAAATTTGAAGAACCCATGTATATTATATCATCAACATAAAGGCAAACTAAAAAAAAAATCGTTACCTTTCCTTTTTAAATAAAGTGTGGGTTCATTCTCACTTCTTGTAAATTCATTTTGGTAAAAATATAAGTCAATCTTGATGTACCATGCTCTCGGTGCCTGCTTCAATCCATAAAGAGCTTTCTTTAACTTGTATACCTTATCCTCTTTGCCATTAACTATGAATCCATTAGGCTGACAAACATAAACTTTTTCTTCTAATTCACCATTTAGAAAAGCAGACTTAACATCAAATTGATAAAGAGGCAATTTTAATTGAGCAGCTAATGCCAGAATAATTCTTACAATTTCAAATCGAGCAACTGGGGAGAAAGTTTTTTGAAAATCAATACCTTGCTATTGTGCATACCCTTTTACTACCAACCGGGCTTTGTACTTTTGGATGCTTCCATCTGCATAATATTTAGTCTTAACAATCCATTTCAAACATTCAAGTATTTTGCATGTATATCCTTCTAAACATTCAAATTTACGTGAATATTCTTTCAAAATTGATATTTATATATGTTCTTCTTTTTTCTTATTTTTTTCCATATATACCCATATTATTTAATGCCGTTAAAAAATTAATGATTTAAATTTTAAATGATTAAAATATTCTTATGGGTAGATATGCAAAAAAAAAAATTATAAGAGTATATATACAAATAGTATCACTCTTTATGGCAACTCTCTCAAAAATATGGCCCTCTCATGTATTTAGAACTAGGTAGCATGCCAACAGTGGTAATCTCATCTGCTGAGATGGCCAAAGAAGTAATGAAAACTCATGATCTCGACTTCTGCTCGAGGCCTCGCCTTGTTCCTGCCGACAAATTGTCTTACAACTATTCGACTATAAGGTTCTCACCCTATGGTGGATATCGGAGAGAGATGAGAAAGATATGCATCCTCGAACTTTTCAGCGCCAAGAGGGTGCAATCATTACAATTTATAAGGGAAGAAGAGATTTCACTAATGATCAATAGCATCTCCCACTCTTCAGCAACTCCTATAAATCTTAGCAAGCTGATGATGACACTGGCAAATAACATAATTTGCAGAGCTGCGATGGGTAAGAAATATCAAGAAGGTGATTATGAGAAGGGCATATTTCACAAGCTTCTTCACGAAACGCAGGCATTAGTAGGCAGTTTTTATATTGCAGATTTCTTCCTATCAATAGGCTGGATGGACAAGCTAACCAGACAAGCAGGCAGGCTCGAGAAGAACTTTAGGATGCTTGATGCTTTCTATGAGCAGGTCATTAGAGAGCACTCTGACCCCCAGAGGATGAGACCCGAACATGAAGACATAGTTGATGTATTGCTTAGATTACAAAAGGATGGACATGTAACAAAAGATCACATAAAAACAGTGCTAACGGTATCTGTGTAACATCCCGGCCCAATTGGGCCCAGAATCAAGCCCAAAACCCAAAACCCATACAAAAAAAGAAAAAGAAAAAGAAACAGAATGGGAAGAAGACTCCCGATGGGAGTCTTCTTCTCCGATGAATCTTGGATGGAAAGGGAGTCCTAGGACCATCGGAGCTCTAGAGACCTCTATAAATAAACCTCTCCCTCTCTCAAGACCCTCCACCGGTGATCATCGAGTCCGATTCCTCTCCTTTTCTCCATAGAAGCCGCGGCAACCACTTCCCTTGCTCGCCGAAAAATGGAGCCGACGACGCTGCTGAAGCTTGAGGTAAACCCTTCTTCTCCTTCTTCTCTTCCTTCCTCTCTTTTTCATGGCTTCGTACACCCTCTCCGACCTTCGGGATCGCCGAAAAATTCATGAACAAGGTGACTCCTGTTTGCTCTATTCGGCCGGAACCTTTTCCTCTCTTTTTCGACCACCGACGCCGTCGGTTGTGGTGTCTCATCCCCGAGACTGGACCCTCATCTCTCTATCCCTCTTTCCTGAAGTTCTTGGCCGTCGATGACCGGCCAATGATCGAAAAATAAAAAGAAAAGGGGCGGATCCCCTGTTTTTCAAATTTTTTAAATCTCCTGCCGGCCGAACCTCATCGCCGGCCATCCTTGGCTCCACCACCGTCTCCACCTGCTGTCGGACATTTGGCCATGCTGCCATCCCTCGCTGGAGCCCCCTCGTCCGTCCTCTGTTCGGCCCAAGGGAGGCCGTGGGAAGAAGAAGGAAAAGAAAAAGAAAAAGAAAAGGAAAAAGAGGAAAAGAAAATGAAAAAGAAAACAAAACAAATCAAAAATAGAAAAAAAAGAAGAAGGAAAGAGAGAAAATTTCTCTCTCCTCTCCCTCCTTTCTCCCTCTTTTCTCTCTCCTCTCTCTATCTTCTCTCTCCATTTTCTCTCTCTAGATTCTCTCTCTATTTTCTCTCTCTCTCTTTATGAATTTTATCTCTCTAAAATCTTTTTCTTTCTCTCTCTAACTGCATCACCGACTCTAGGATAAAACTTGAGATAAAAATATGATGATCAGAGATTGCCCCGAAATTCATGCGGTAGATCTGATCCCAGTCCGATCCTATTCGAAATTTGTAACACTTGTCATATTGAGTCACTCTGATAGGACCTCTGATGATCTCGACCATGATTGCCTCATCTGAAGGATACGAAGATTCTCTCTCCACTTTCTCTCTCTACTTTCTCTCTCTAAATTTTTTTCTCTTTTCATGAATTTTCTCTCTAAAAGTCTTATGGATCAGTGGAGGATCCTGATATATAGACAAGTCCTAATTTTGGTTAATCCAAAGAGAGATCCTCGATCTGTGTTATTAGGATCGATTATCGATAATTTCTCTATATATGATTTTTATATTTGATTAGGGTTATGAAGAGATGATTGTCTGCATATGATATCGAGTGAAATATTTTGTTAAAGATATTCATAAATCAAAGAAGAATATTAATTTTTGTGCTTGGATCAGTCACTGATAAAGATAAGAATCCCTATACATGATCATCATTATATATGTTATTTTATCATTGGTTTTATCTCATTGATTTTGCATCGTTGGATTTGAGATCGATGAATTTGTTATATCTGAGACACTGTTATTTATTTATGTGATTTTGAGCATGAGTATGTTATATCAATACATATGTATCAGCGATTGATGGCATGATTATATGGGTATGACATATTTATTACACTGCAAAATTTGAATTGATTAATGAAGTCAAATATTATAATTTTATGAAAATGAAAAGAAAGAGAAATATGATTTGGACTGGCCTTGTCATGTGGAATAGCCTGCCAAGAGCTTATGTCTGGGACAGCCCCCACAGGCTTATGTGTGGAAGAATTTGATCCGAGAAAGATCATGAATATTTCGATCCGAGGAAGATCACAGAAATCGATCCGAATAAAAGATCATCGCATGATCCTGGTAGTCCAAAACCAAAGCCAAAGCCAAAAAAGAAAAGGATTAAAGATGATGTGATAATAGAAGAAAATAGAAAGATAAGACATGAAACAATCGTTGAATAAATTATTTCATTTATTAATATTTGATAGTGCATCTCTTTTGATAAAACAGATAATCTATAAATGTTTGCAGTATTCTGGACAGTGAACATAGACTTTATGTGTTATTGCTTATCTTTATTTTCAGATTATATTATTATATTGGTGTGATATGGAAATTCTTACTGGGCTGTAAAGCTCACACCCCATCATCTTTCTTTTCTTCTCAGAGTTACAAGATGTCCATGGTTGGCTATGGTATGGATTTGTGAGTGAGCGGATGCAAAGATAGAGTACCGTTGATACCTGATCAGAGGATTGAAAGAATGTTAATTATAATTATGTAAATTTTATGAATTATTGTTGAAATGAATTATTGTTGAAATAAGTTATTATGGTTGATAAGGTTGTAATGATTTATTTTGGTCTTGCATATTCTTTAGAGCTTGCTCTAAGGAGTGTGTGGCCATCACATATCCGACCTGGGTGTTGGGTTCGGGGCGTGACAATCTGTTTCTTAAACCTCATATCCTTCGTCAAAATTTGCATAGTTAATTAACTTTCACTTCTTTGTTGTGAAAAAATCCAATAAATTCGCAACTCGTGCTTAATTTTGGAACCGTACAAGACTCTACTGATGCCCTTAATTTCTTATGATTCTTATGTAGTTCCATTAAACTGAATTTTAAAGCGCATTTTGTTCTTTTCTTTTGCTTAGGATATCTTCTTTGGTGGAACGGATACAGCTTCTGCAACCTCAGAATGGGCTATGGCGGAGCTTGTAAGACACCCAAGACTGATGAAGATAGCACAAGAAGAAATAAGAGCCTCTTTAGGAACTAAAGGAAAGGTGGAAGAAGGAGATCTTCACCAGCTTCAATACCTCAAGTCTGTGGTGAAAGAAACATGGAGGCTGCACTCACCTGTCCCATGACTAATTCCTCGAGAGTCCATAAGACACTCTAGGATTCATGGATATGATATCCTGCCGAACACGAGAGTGTATGTCAATGCTTGGGGTATAGAAAAAGATCCTAAATCATGGGATGACCCTGAAGAGTTCATTCCTGAGAGATTCATGGATAGTTCTATCGACTATAAAGCCCACAATTTCGAGCTGATACCATTCGGTTCCGGTCGAAGAATGTGTCCTGCAATGAATTTTGGGGCTTTGACAGTGGAGCTAGCACTTGCAAGTATGTTATACCATTTCGACTGGGAACTGCCCGTTGGGACGAGTAGAGAAGATATCGACATGAACGAAGCACCAGGGATTACGGTGCACAGGAGTTCTACTCTTCACCTTGTAGCCATAAACCACATCGTGAAATAGCCATAAATCATATGAGTTATAGTGCTCAGTCAACTACCCATGTAAGATCAGGATCAAGAAGAGTCTGCACAACCATGGGAAAAATTATGTGCATGATGCTTTATGAGTTGGAAATATCGATCATGGCTAGAGTTGTGATGCTTTATGTTTTGGGCCGGCCTGATGAGGTGAAGCCACGTGCGGTGCATGTGAGGGTGGGGTTGGGGAAGAAAACTCCAAAGATTAATGAGTATACTACTCCACAATATTTCAGAAAGATTAGCATAGAACATATTATCATTAAAATGTTTTCAATGGTTCTTGCTGATCATTTAAGAGGATGTATACAGGAGTTGACCTTGCCAGTACAAACTGCCTTCATCAAAGGTCGGTTAATCTTGTGACAGTTATATTTCAGCAAGTGAGATTATTTCTTATTACATAAGAAACAAATACAAATGTGTTCTTTGTAAGCTAGAGTTTGAGAAGGCATTCAATTCCATCTCTTGGCAATTTTTTTTTGAGATGCCGGAAAGGTGAGGTTTCGGTCCAGTCTGGATCACCTACATCAAATCCAGTTTGATTAATTCTAAATCCGCTCTCATCATGGTCGTGTGGGCAAGTAGTTTGAAGACAAGTGTGGGATTAAGCAAGGAAACTCGATATCTCTGCTTCTCTTCACCTTAGTTGCTGATTTGCTGGACAGAGTCCTTAATCTAGCTGCTAACGAGGATTTGTTTGCAGGTGTTGGTCTATTAGAGATTGCCGAAAAAATCAGATGTCTCCAATATGTTGATGACATAATCATCTTCTGTAATTATTCAAAGAAATATCTACATATCATAAACTCTACTCCTTCGAATGACTCACTGGCCTCAAAATCAACCTCAACAAAACAAAAATAGCGGGTCTTTGTCTTGACAAGTCAGAAATAATTAATTCTACTTCTGTGATCACCCGGCCCAATTGGGCCTAGAATCAATCCACAGCCCAGGAAAAAAAAAAAAAAAAAGGGGAAACAGAGGAGAAGACTCCCGAAGGGAGTCTTCTTCCTCATCTCACCGGCTCCCAATCGGAGTCGGAGAGCCCCCCTCCGGCTCTATTTAAGGAGGAGAATCCTCCTCTCACCCTCTCACCGAAGATTCGAGACCCAGTCGGCGGCAATCGCCGGAAAACCACCGCGGAGACCATCCCTGTGCCATCCTTTTTGCTCGCCGGAAAAGCCTCGCCGGCGTCGAAGGTGAGCCTCCTCCCCTTCCTCTCTTCTCCTCCCTTCTCCCCATGCCCGTGTGCACGATCGCCGGCGACCGGAGTCGCCGGATTTCTTGGAGAAAGGGATTCGGTCCTTTTTGAATATGTGGGCGTCGGTGGCCGCCGCCGGCCACCGGCTTGGCCTTCCTCTTGCCGTAGGGTCGCCCCTCCTCCTGCCGATGGCCGCCCATGCCGATTGCACTGCCGGCCGGCCGGCCAACGGGGGATTGTGAGATCCCCTGTTTCGGCTCAATGGAAGCCCACGGGAAGAAGAAAAGAAAAAGAAGAAGAAGAAGAAGGAAAGGAAAAAGAAAAAGAAAAGAAAAAGGAAAAAGGAAAAAAGAAAAGAAAAGAAAAGAAAATGCAAAATAGAAAAATAAAAAAATAAAATAAAATAAAATAAAATAAAATAAGAGAAAATTTTCCTCTCTCCCCTCTTTCTCCCTCTTTCTCTCTCTTCTCTCTCTTTCTCTCTCTATTTTCTCTCTCTAAAAAGAAAAAGAAAAAGAAAAAGAAAGGAAAATATATATATATATATAATAATAATAATAATAATAATAATAATAATAATAATAATAATAATAATAAATACATGTGAGAGAAAGTTTCTCTCATCTCTCTCTTAAGTCTTTCTCTCTCCTCTCTCTACCTTCTCTCTATATTTTCTCTCTCTAGATTTTCTTCCTCTTTTCTCTCTCTAGACCTTTCTCTCTCATTATGGATTTTATCTCTCTAGGGTCACTCTCTCTCTCTGATTGCATCACATACCCTAGGATAAACTCGAGATGAAAATATGATGATCTGAGACTGCTCCGAAATTCGTGCAGTAGATTGGATCCCGATCCGATCCTTATTCAAAATTGATAATATCAATCATGGTTAATCCATATTAAGTCATCCTGATATGACCTCTGATGATCTCAATCATGATTGCCACTTTGAAGGATACGAAGATTCTCTCTCCACTTTCTCTCTCTACTTTCTCTCTCATGACCGACTTTCTCTCTCTAAAAAAGGTCTATGAATCTTGTATCGAGTCATACCTTCATCTTTTAGAAGCTCATATTGACTCTAACAAGATGATCTGAAGTTGCTTTGATATCCGTGCTGTATGTCAACTTCATTTGGCCATATCAAGTATTTTTCAAACCCATTATTAAAGAATCCTATTGATTAATCTTGACCTTAATTCGATTTGTGCTTCACGATTTCTTGATCAAGTCACTTAAATCTGACCCTCAGATCAGAGATCCTGAATTGCCCTGGTATTTGGATAGACCGACACATCCGGACAACAATCCTCTTTCCTTATGATTTAATCTTATTATATTTATGGAATAGAAATTGATGATGATTTGATATTTTAAATAGGATTAGCTGATTCTTTTAATAATGTCTGAAGATCTAAGATGAACGAGGTAAGTGGATTTTATGCTCCTTATTTATTTTTAAATGATCATGCTTTTATGTAAAGAATTACTATTGATGAAATCATAATTTTTTATAAAATAAGGATCGGCATATGTGATATGAAAAAGCATATTTTATTATGAGCATTGATTTCATGAATATGTCTTATAAAAATAGCATGATTATGAAGCATGAATTTTATTATTTTTCTATTTATGTATATGTATGTTTTAAGAAAAAGATAAAATGATTTCAAAGGCTCTCAGATAGCTATGAATGAATCCCTTCAGGAAGGTCGACATCCGGAGCTAGCATCCACACGAAACATGGCCCTGCCAGCGGGTATAAAGTTGGCACATGAATTAAGAACTCTGTCGATTAAGAACCATGGCCCTGTCATGGGTATAATAGTGACCTTAGCACGAATGTCTGTGAGCAATATTTTGAAACATGACATGAATACATGATGAAAATAATTTACAATTCATAATTGTGAAATATACATGATTTATGCATGCATGATGAGCTTCTAACTTGTTTTATTATATGCTCTATGAAATATTTATTTTTTGTAACAATTGTTATTTGCTAAATGATGCATTATTATAGAAAACTTATGCTTGATCCGGTAAGGAAGCGGAAGTCTACTTACTGAGCTAGTGTAGCTCATATTCTTTTTATTTTCTTTTTCATGTACAGAAAAATAAGGGTAGGACCGAAGGAAAGAGAATCCAGGCTTGGGGATCAGCAAAGCAAGTTTAGAAATTTTGCTCTAGGAATTCAGTTTATATTTATGGATTGTAGTCATTATGAATTTTAAGACTTATTTTATCTTTGGATTTAGATACTCTGAACCAGTTTTGGTTTAATTAAATATTTGAATTGAACTTTATTATTACATTTATTTGTGATACACCTGTTATTATATTTAAGAAGATGAATTTTGGCTTCGTGTTATTGTGGGTCCATCCCTCGGTAGCATGACCGTGTTATGTCCCGGGTTTGGGGCGTGACAATTTCACTGCTCGGTTGTCAGGTAGATGGTTTTCTGATTCAATATCTTGGTCTCCGTGTTCACTTTAAAAAAATCAAGAGCGCAAGCTGGAACTCATTGCTAGAAAAAAAATTCAAAAACAGCTCTCTGGTCGGAAGAAAGAGACTCTCTTCCTCGCTGGTAGTTCTATTTTAGTCCAATCGATGATTAGATCTATCCCTATTTTTTGGATGTCGGTATCGTCGGATACCTTCATTAATCATTTACAAGACTGATAAATTATGCAGAGCTTTCCTTTGGGATAATAATTTTTCAAATAAAAAAGTAATAAAAAAACTAAAAACCTTGCTAAGTGGACTCTTGTTTATCCTCCAAAGAGCTTTGGTGGCACGGGCATCACAAATTTACGCATAGCCAACAACGCTTTTTGTTATGATGGTGGTTTAAACTATACAATGACATTAATAGACCTTGGAAGGATTTGATTTTCAGCATCTATTACTCAAAATACCTTCCTATTGAACTGCCCAAAGGCTACGGCTCCAGAGCTTCTCCTTTTGGAAGAATATCCTCCACCTCCATGAGCTCTTTCAATCGTTCTCCACTCCAAGTATCCATGATGGTAAATTAACATCTTTCTGGCACGATAGGTGGCATCAAGATCCGCTGCTCTAACGTACTTTTCCGAACTTATTCACAGCAGCTCATAAGCAAATGGGATCAGTTTCTAAATTCATCACCTATGTTATCGATTCTTCTACTTTTAGACAGCCTTTGAAATCCATTGCTAACACTGAGTATCAAAATCTTCTTCAAATCACTAACTATTTCAGACCCTCTCAAGAAAATGACATTAGATTCTGGAAGTGGCATTCCTTACGACTGTTCACAACTAAAAGATGTTGTATTTTTCTTTTGTATGGAGGCATCACAACTTCATTTGCATTAGCTGATTGGAAATTACTCATACTTGAGAAGGTCAAAGTTTTTTACTGGCTTTTGTATAATAACAAACTGTTGACCGCTGATAATCTTCGAAAGAAAGGAATCGCTGGGCCTTCTTTTCGCCCACTTTACTCAATCCCTCAAGAATCCTGAGATCATTTGTTCCTTAACTGTATTTACTCTACGCATGTCTGGATTTATTTTGTCGAACGGCAGCGTCCTGCACGTCCCTGAAAAAGTTTTAGACTACTGGGATTTCCATTGAAACAATATCTTAAACAAGTACAATCGGCAAATGTTTGATTCTGTCTTCTCTGTTATCTGCTGGAGTATTTGGAGAGAGAGGAACAAACATATATTTGAATTTATAGCTCTTTCTTGGCAGGCGCTACTTAATTGGACTCTAAACCTACTCTTCAGCCGGTTACCTTTTCAATAGAGAGACAAATTTCAAACAATTATCCGATGATGTAGCAATAGTCTCTGCAGAAGCTTCACGTTAATCTTCATTTTTTGAGGCTTCAATTTCGTCAAAAATTGTGTGTGTGTGTGAGATTCTCTAGCATGTGCTTTGTGAGGTCTTGAATTGGAAGTCTCTCTTCTCTAAGACTTTTTCATGTTTTTAGTTTTTCATTTGCGATAAAAATTTTGCCTTATTTTAAAATCATTGTTTAGAATTAGTTATATTTGTGACACATGGTTTGGTCACCTAAATTTTGAAAGGTTGGAAACTCTATGTATCTCATCTTATCATAACCGGTCATCATTGTTTGTTCATTATTTTAATATGCAATTATGCATGATTATCCCACACCTACCTGTCTCATTAAACATATAGGAAATGCTATGGCGCTCCAAAGGCGAGTACTGTCATTTTCTTTTATAAAAAAATTTCACCGTTCGATTAAGAAAGAATGGTTGTAGATGGGACACCGACTGTTCACGTGGCTGATGCAGGTAATTGTTTCAACATCCAGGGGTAAATTAAATTTGAGATATGATGATGTCTGATTTTATATTGAGATATGACCTTTATGCATGCTAGATTAAATTTGATCTGGTTAAAGATTAATTTTAACATCGTTTAGATGTAAGGTACCTACTAAGTGGCCTGGTTCTTATGTCTCCCCAACCTTTCCTAGTCTCTTAAAAGGATAACAAGTGCTTTGCTGACCTTTGAACTGTGACATAAATAAAATTTTGATGGAGCCCGCAGACCTAACTTCGTATTCTTGTTCACTTATGGATGGAAGATATTTGTAATTGCGGAGGGTAACTTTGCTCCTGTCCACTTCCTTGTCCCGATTTCTCTATTCCAGATATGAGCCATGGAATCCAACAACATATCAATGTCGATGTGGCATTTTCTACCCACTTTCCTGATAATGTCGTTCAAGTAAGGGATAGCTACATAGGGGGTGCGAAAGGAAAAATAGTTGCTGCAAAAGATTGGTGCTGCAATAATTTAAGCAGCTTTGGAGCTTCGAATCTTATCTTGGAATGAAGATAACTTGAAAGTTTCCGAGCATGACCTCTCCCATATTTCTCACCTCTATCCTTGCGTTGCTTTTCACACTCAGCAAACCATAATCAAATTGATCAATCATGGATTTGTTTTAGGCAAACAGATACAGATAATTTGGATTGGCAATGCATTTAATCATGCATAATGGATCGCATCAAGCCTTGTGAATTTAAGTAGTTCAATTGGAGGGATTCGGGGAGTCTTCTAATCTCTAGTTATGTAACTATCTCTAAAAACATCTTACTTTAGCCATCACCATAACTATTCTACGTCCATACGAACTACTAAAATATTAATTTCTATAACATATCATAAATATATTGAAGATAAATATTTCTGTATAGGTCTTAATCTTGTATACATGATGATGTCTGATTTTATATTGAGATATGACCTTTATGCATGCTAGATTAAATTTGATCTGATTAAAGATTAATTTTAACATCATTTAGATATAAGGTTGTCCTGACATAATAGTAAAATATTATGTTGCATAGTTGTCTTAGAATGATTTTGAAAATAGTTTTTGAAATTTCTGTTTCACTGTATTTTAATTTTTAAAATTTCTGCATGCATAATGAAAAGCCATGTGATGGATTTGCTAACCGAAAAATAATTAAAATGCTTGCTGTTTGGACATCGATAATGATGTAAAAATAGACTTTTCCCGCTCAAAGAGGAAAAGTTGTAGTAGCCTTCCACCACCCTCACCAGCTGGTCAAACATTATCTGAATCTTATCTCAAAAAAACATTATCTCAATCTAGTTATGTCCAAATACATGTGCTCATGTTTTGAAGACTAGCTTGGATTTTCTGATCACCATCAGCCAAGGAGACCATGGGTCCATATCATGCATCCAATTAATAACTCCTGAAATCCTAAGAGTCCACAATGGATTGTCCTGTCTAGGAACAAGGCTGCCACAAATAAGATCAACCTCCAACTCTTTGCCTTGGGGTGCCTCCTAGTAATCATGGCTATCTGCATCATATTTGCATGGCTTCTTTTTGTCACACTTGCCTCCCTTCTTCTTTCTTTCAGATACAAAAGAATGGAACAACGACAGGCAGTGTACAAGCTCCCTCCTGGCCCGAAGAAGCTTCCCTTAATTGGGAACCTGCATCAAGTTGGTAGGCTGCCTCATCACTCCTTTTGGCAACTTTCTCAAAAATATGGCCCTCTCATGTATTTAGAACTAGGTAGCATGCCAACGGTGGTAATCTCATCTGCTGAGATGGCCAAAGAAGTAATGAAAACTCATGATCTCGATTTCTGCTCAAGGCCCCGCCTTGTTGCTGGCAGCAAATTTTCTTACAACTGCTTGGATATCAGCTTCGCACCATATGGTGAATATTGGAGAGAGATAAGAAAGATATGCATCCTTGAACTTTTCAGTGCCAAGAGGGTGCAATCATTTCAATTTATAAGGGAAGAAGAGATTTCACTAATGATCAATAGTATCTCCCTTTCTTCAGCAACTCCTATAAATCTTAGCAGGCTGATGATGACACTGGCAACTAATATAATTTGCAGAGCTGCGATGGGTAAGAAGTACCAAGAAGGTGATTATGAGAAGGGTATATTTCACAGGCTTTTTACCGAATTGCAGGCTTTATTAGGCAGTTTTTATATTGCAGACTTCTTTCCATCAATAGGCTGGATGGACAAGCTAACTGGACTTGCAGGTAGGCTCGAGAAGAGCTTTAGTATGTTTGATGCTTTCTATGAGCACGTCATCGGGGAGCACATAGACCCTGAGAGGATAAGACCCGAACATGAAGACATAGTTGATGTATTGCTTCGGTTGCAAAGGGATGGACATCTAACAAAAGATCACATAAAAGCAGTGCTGACGGTATCCGTTTCTTACACCCTCATATTCTTCATCAAAATTTGCAAAGTCAATTTGCTTTTGCTTGCTTGTTGCGAAAAACTCTATTAAAATTTACAACTTTTGCTTTATTTTTGAACTGTACAAGGCTTTACTACTCATGCTTTTTATTGAGATTCTTATGGAGTTTCGCTAAACCGGATTTTAAAGCAATTCTTTTTCTTTCCTTTTGCTTAGGATATCTTCATTGCTGGAACAGATACAGCTTCTGCGACCTTAGAATGGGCTATGGCGGAGCTTGCAAGACACCCAAGGCTGATGAAGAAAGCTCAAGAAGAAATAAGAGCCTCTTTAGGAACTAAAGGGAAGGTGGAAGAAGGAGATCTTCACCAGCTTCAATACCTCAAGTCTGTGGTGAAAGAAACATGGAGGCTGCACTCTCCTGCCCCATTACTGCTTCCTCGAGAGTCCATAAGACACTCTAGGATTCATGGATATGATATCTTGCCAAACACAACACTGTATGTCAATGCTTGGGGGATTGCAAAAGATCCTAAATCATGGGATGACCCTGAAGAGTTCATTCCTGAGAGATTCATGGATAGTTCTATCGACTACAAAGGACATAATTTCGAGTTCATACCATTCGGTTCTGGTCGAAGAATCTGCCCTGCAATGAATTTGGGGACTTTGACAGTGGAGCTAGCACTTGCAAGCATGTTGTACCATTTTGACTGGGAACTACCTGTTGGGATGACCAGAGAAGACATCGACATGAACGAGGCACCAGGAATTACGGTGCACAAGAGTTCTGCTCTGCACCTTGTAGCCATAAACCACGATATCAAGAAATAACCATAAATCATATCAGTTATAGTCTCACGTAAGATTAGGTGCAAGAAGTGTTTGTAGAAACCAAGGGAAGAAACATGTGCATGATGCTTTATGATTTGGGAATATCATGGCTAGAGTTGTAATGCTTTAAGATTAGGTGCAAGAAGTGTTTGTAGAAACCAAGGGAAGAAACATGTGCATGATGCTTTATGATTTGGGAATATCATGGCTAGAGTTGTAATGCTTTAAAAAAATAGAAAAGTCTTTGCTTGGAATATGCATGTGCTGAACTTTCATCCATAATATTTGAGAGGATTTATGTTATTTGAAGTGATAGATATGTAATACCCCAGTTCCAAATCAGATGCCCAACCCAAAAGAGTTAGCACGGATCTTAAGATATAGAAAAAAAAAAGATTTTTTGCATGTATATCCTTCTAAACATTCAAATTTACATGAATATTCTTTCAAAATTAATATTTATATATATACCCTCATAAAATACTTGTTTTGCATGTATGTTCTTCTTTTTTTTTATTTTTTTCCATATATGCCCACATTATTTAATGCCGTTAAAAAATTAATGATTTAAATTTTAAATGATTAAAATATTCTTATAGGTAGATGTGTAAAAAAAAAATTTATAAGAGTATATATACAAATGGTATCACTCTTTATGGCAACTCTCTCAAAAATATGGCTCTCTCGTGTATTTAGAACTAGGTAGCATGCCAACAGTGGTAATCTCATCTGCTGAGATGGCCAAAGAAGTAATGAAAACTCGTGATCTCGACTTCTGCTCGAGGCCTCGCCTTGTTACTGCCGACAAATTGTCTTATAACTATTCGACTATAAGGTTCTCACCCTATGGTGGATATTGGAGAGAGATGAGAAAGATATGCATCCTCGAACCTTTCAGCGCCAAGAGGGTGCAATCATTTCAATTTATAAGGGAAGAAGAGATTTCACTAATGATCAATAGCATCTCCCACTCTTCAGCAACTCCTATAAATCTTAGCAAGCTGATGATGACACTGGCAAATAACATAATTTGCAGAGCTGCGATGGGTAAGAAATATCAAGAAGGTGATTATGAGAAGGGCATATTTCACAAGCTTCTTCACGAAACGCAGGCATTAGTAGGCAGTTTTTATATTGCAGACTTCTTCCCATCAATAGGCTGGATGGACAAGCTAACCGGACTAGCAGGCAGGCTCGAGAAGAACTTTAGGATGCTTGATGCTTTCTATGAGCAGGTCATCAGAGAGCACCTTGACCCCCAGAGGATGAGACCCGAACATGAAGACATAGTTGATGTATTGCTTAGATTACAAAAGGATGGACATGAAACAAAAGATCACATAAAAGCAGTGCTAACGGTATCTGTTTCTTAAACCTCATATCCTTCATCAAAATTTGCATAGTTAATTAACTTTTACTTCTTTGTTGTGAAAAAATCCAATAAATTCGCAACTCGTGCTTAATTTTGGAACCGTACAAGACTCTACTGATGCCCTTAATTTCTTATGATTCTTATGTAGTTCCATTAAACTGAATTTTAAAGCGCATTTTGTTCTTTTCTTTTGCTTAGGATATCTTCTTTGGTGGAACGGATACAGCTTCTGCAACCTCAGAATGGGCTATGGCGGAGCTTGTAAGACACCCAAGACAGATGAAGAAAGCACAAGAAGAAATAAGAGCCTCTTTAGGAACTAAAGGAAAGGTGGAAGAAGGAGATCTTCACCAGCTTCAATACCTCAAGTCTGTGGTGAAAGAAACATGGAGGCTGCAATGAATCTTGGGGCTTTGACAGTGGAGCTAGCACTTGCAAGTATGTTATACCATTTCGACTGGGAACTGCCCGTTGGGACGAGCAGAGAAGATATCGACATGAATGAAGCACCAGGGATTACGGTGCACAGGAGTTCTACTCTTCACCTTGTAGCCATAAACCATCGTGAAATAGCCATAAATCATCCTCGACCGTGCACACCCCTTCTGTCGGTGCGGACGAGGGGAGGGGAGCCCGCCGGTGACGGGGATGCAGCGGGCAAGCGGACGGGGCCGCCTAGAGGCAGCAGGAGAGGGGAGGAGAGGCCGCCGGCGCGGGGATGCAGCGGGCAACCGGACGGTGGCGGCGCACGATTGGACGCACCGATGAGAGAGAAAGGCGACAGAAGAGCTTTTCCAGAAAAAAGAAAAAAAAAAAAAAGAAAGAATGGATATGGATGACCGGTTTAGCAACCGGCTGGAAAATAAATTTACTTTAATAACCCTACCTAAGCAATGGCTAGGATGTATTCTATCTTCTAATAAAATATATTTAAAAGTATCATAGCAACTATTTATACTTCCGTTCTACCAGCTTCAACTTGTTGTGGTGTAGAGAAGGCTTCTTTAGTCTCACATCGGTTATGAGTCAAGAGAAAATATGAATTATATGGATTGGAACCTTCTCTCCCAATATGAGACATCTTTTAAAGGACAAAACCGTGAGGCTCTAAATGATCAAGGCCCATTGAAACCTAAGACCCACTGAAGCCTAAAGATGATCATGAGTCAAAATGGACAATACCTCACGTATGCGGAGACGAAGGCATAAGCCAACCATCTGACAACAATCCGATAAAGTCTCAGAAAGAGGAAAAGAGGAAAGGACTCGAAAGAAAAACGAAGTTGACCTGAAAGTTGGGAGCGATAATCTTGGACGTTGGGGCAACAATCCGGCAGAGTTCCAGCACCAAAAGCAGTGAAAATGAAAATTTGGCTGAGAGTAACCCTATATATAAGATCTTCCTCAACGATCGAGATGAAGGCGGTCAAATCGAAGATCTACCAGATGATGACACATGGCAACATCTGGACCGACCATTGATCGGACGGTTCGACACACTTGCCTCAGATTAAGCCACGTCACCTCTATCCGTATGAACGATTCCGACCCAATAATATTTAGACACTGACAACTGATACTGAATTGTCCGGTCAGTGTGACAGAGATACGATAAAATAGCTGATCACCCATATCTCGAAGAAAACGATATCAAAATCGAGATTCGATGTGACAAAAAATAACTCCCTTCATCCAACGTGACAAACTACGTGGTAATATATACATCAACTCATCTTGGACTTGAGAGTGGGGGGCAACTGTTGGGATAAGTCAATCAACCCCCGACTCAGGTCAACCGACTACCGACTCTGACTCAACAACAACCGACCGACCGACTGAATATACGGTTCCGACTCTTCATCGACTAACCGAACGAACTGCACCGACTTATACCGGCTGACCGACTAATGATTCGACTATTATCGATTGACAGCGGACGATTTAGATCATCGGCATAACAGAACTACTAGCCTACGATCGCTCATGAATTCTACCGATATATGATCAGTTATACCGACATATGGTCGGTCTGTTAACTCAGATATTCCATAACCATCATGAATGGTTACCGGCCGCATATCACGGCACAATCAATGAGAATTAACGATCCACTAGGTGATTATGACTCAATAATTTAGCATCGTAAAACACGGGACCACGTCCGATGGTCACGAAAACCTCATCTACAAAAGGGGTAAGAGAAACGGAGCTGGTAAGCAAATTTTGGGCTAAAACTTTGCTACTGCTTATATTCAACTCCTGTTCATCAACTTCTCTCTCCGACTTAAACATCGGAGGGTCTCCGTCGGACACAAATTCGATCTGTGCGGATACTATTTTGCAGATGTTCGTTCTCCGTGATAGACGATGGAGAATTGGCCACAATACAGCTAATCCTTACAGTTTCGGATATATTGCAAACAAAAAATGATAAAATAAACCGGTTGGTTGTTCAGTTTTGGCATCTTGTTAATTAGTATGGTTCTGCATTTTAAAAACTACGGGTAAATAATCAATAAGGCAATCGAAAGAAGGTGGATAGAAAGAAGATGCCATGTTATAGGAACTTAAATTAATCTAAAAGGATCCCATCAATCCTTCATTCTTTTTATAATATTAGATATTTTGGTAAGAAGTAACTGTCATCCGCCTAACATTTAGTTTCCTTAACATCTTAAATTAATCTAAGAGAGCCTCATTACCTTAAAAAAACAAAAACAAAAAAAAACGAAAACAAAAAGACAAATCTAAGAGGGCCTCATCAATTCATCATGTGTTTTTCAATATTAGATATTTTGATAAGAAGTCGATGTTCCCCACCAGGCATTTAGTTTACTTAACATCCTTTCCTTTTCACACATGAGCAGGACATGCACTACCAATAATAAGTAGAATTATCCCAGAAAGTTAGAAGGAAAACAATTTACATGCTTGCTGTTTGGAAATTCAATTCAGTTGTATGTCAATAATAGCTTCCTTTTTTTCAGATTCTCCTCCAGCATTTGGTTCATGAGGTCTTGAATCAGATGTCGCATCTGCTTCTCCACCACTTTTTCGTATCTCTCCTTTTTCTTTTGCCATAAAAATTGTCTTACTTTAAAACCAATGTTTAGAATTAGATGTATTTATCACAACTTTGGTTTGGTCACCTAAATTTTAAGGGGTTGGAAAATCTATGCATCGCATTCTATTATATACCCCACATCTTACCGTGAAGAAGAATTAGTGAATAATTGGCATCACTAGAAATTGCATCTTGTGTTTATTCTTTGTTTTAATATGCTATTATGCTTGATTATCCCACACCTGCTTGTCTCATTAAACATATACTTCCCATCAGCCGGCTTCAGCTAATCTTTACAGTTTGGTGTAAATTGCAAACATAAAACCATACAATAAACTGGTTGGTTGTTCAGTTCTGGCATCTTGTTAATTAGTCTGGTTCTGGATTTTTAAAATTACTTGTAAATAATCAATAGTCAATCCAAAGAAGATGGAATAGAAATTAAGAAGATATTATGTTATAGGAACTTAAATTAATCTAAGAGGACCTTATCAATACTTCATGCTTTTTACAATATTAGATATTTTGATAAGAAGTAACTGTCATCCACCTAAAATTTAGTTTCACTAACATCTTAAATTAATCTAAGAGGGCCTGATCAATTCATCATGCATTTTACAATATTAGATATTTTGATAAGAAGTCAATGTTCCCCACAAAGCATTAGTTTACCCTTTTTTTTTTTTTTTAATGGAACACAAAGCATTTAGTTTACATAACACATCCTGTGCCAGCACATATATGAATATTAAATTTCTACTGACTACAGGTACATAATAGCAGTCTTTAAGAATTAAACTAACTCTTAACGATAATCATAGAGAGTAGGTTCCGACGGCCACAGCAGTAATCTTTGCTCTATTGCCGACCCAGAGACTTATATCGCCTTCCGTTATCCCTCTCACTTCTTCAAGACCTTGCATAGAAGTGCACAAATGGGCACTTAAATCAGAATCTAGAATCCAACTAGAAAAAGAAAAAACTGTTAGATTAGTTTCAATAATGAGCATATCAGACGTATCTTCAGAAGGCACATCCTTCTTTCTGCTCTTGACTGTTATCAGACAGGCCGGACAGTTCCTTCTCTAGTAGCCTTCGATGTTACAATGGAAATACTTTCCTTTGTCATCAATCTTCTTTGGAACCTGCTTCTGGGGCTTGACCTCGTTCTTTTGCTTCTTTGCAGGCTTCTTCTTTTTCTTCTTGAAAGAAGACTTTCTCTTAGAGAAAACCCGCTCTACAGCCAAAACTGTACCCCTTGAACTCTTCAAGATGTCCTCTACTATTACCAGCATGTTCAGTAACTCAGGCAAAGTGCTATCAATTTTATTCATATGGTAGTTCATGATGAATTATCCATACGAATCAAAAAGAGACTGGAGGATCAGAGTCACCTGCAGTTTCTTGTCCATATTTATGTCGAGCTTCTGAAGCTCCTTGATGCCCTTGATCATTGTCAAACAATGATCATTGACGGATTGCCCATCATGCATTTTCACTCTGAATAGTCTCTGAGAGATATTAAAGCGAGCTGTGCGACTCTGTTTACCGTACAACTCTTGCAAGTGAGTCAGCATCTCTTTGGTAGTCTTCATGTCTTCAAATTGTCGCTGAAGATCATTGGACATGGATGATAAAATATAACACTTCACTTTGTTATCTTCATCCATCTATTTTTTAAGTGCGGCTCGTTGATCAGAGGATGGACGAGCTGGTAACACAGGCGCATTCTGATCAAGGATATGGGTAAGTTTCTCAAAATCGAAAATGATTCTCAAATTTTAGAGCCAATCTTTATGATTTGTACCGATCAACCTATTGGTATCGAGGATACGGACTAAGAGGTTGGAACTCGACATAATTATCTGCAAAGAGAACAGTTTCTAGTTAGATATTTATATTTATAAAAATATTTATTCTAGAGATTTTTAAAAAAATAAAGGCTCTCACTATTTCTTCGAATCTCCTATACTCTTCGGATAGAGAAATAAAAATCTATACACGATCGATTTCAAGTGGGTACTGCAGTCTCATTAATCTATACACACCTCATCTAATAGTTATTAGTAAGCATAGACCAATGAGTAGACAACACTTTATCTATTGCTTCACTAAGCAAGATGCAGTGGGCTTGATCTCTAAGTCTTGTGGCCTTACCTAATAGTTATTGACATATTTCTTAGTTAAGTCAGATCCATCATTCACCAGTGGGTACAAAATCATCATTGGGATCCTCACCTAACAGTTATTGGATCCAATCCCATCTCTATCTTGAGACATTAAATGTCAATAGAATGATTGTACTTTTTCGATGCAGTCGAACCACTATAATCAGTCGATAATGATCAATGCCAGGAAGGCATCCACATCTCTATAACAATGGAAGACCTCTAGATTTAATATTTAGTGAGAAAATTTAAGTTTAGGTCTCTTCTAAATCAGCAGATATAATATCCAACTGATCAAATTCAGATCAGCACATCCATATATCTAACCAGCCTAGTCGGCATGAGTGAACTTGAGTCAACAAGTAACTTAGTACGAAATTGAATCTCTCAAGATGACCAGATAAGTTAAGATGAGTAGAGGTCCCCCCATTACTTTTTCTAGACATCAATCAAAATTGATCAGGTTAGACAATGAAATCAATTAAATAACCATCATCTAAATACTTATCTTAGATACCAAATTGATCAATTAGAATTGATCAGATTAATCTATTGAAATAGATTCGAATCACTGAGCCAAATTTGATCTTGAATCAATCAATTCACATCAAAATATAAATCGATGTGACCAACTATAACTAAACTCAATTTTAAGCCCCTTTGACCTAATTCTAATCAACTATTGATTAGGTTTAATCAACTGCTCAAAATCGACAATGGGTCTATCCTGATCTAATTAATTTGATCTTAATTATAATTAGATCACATGACCTAATTTGTTCAACCTATACTCATATGCAATAATATAATTTTTAGATCCAAAAATAATTTTTAGATTATATTTCATTGCATGCATTAGTGGCTTATGATCTTGAAACAGTTTTAGATCTAAACCTAATATCATATATCATATATATGTAGTTTCAGATCTAAATTAAAATATGTATCACATATCCATCAAATTTTAGTTCTAAAATTATATATATATATATATATATATATATATATATATATATATATATATATATATATCAAATACATATATAATCAGATCTAAAATAATGATTAAAATATTTTTAAAATATTTTTCAAAAAATTGATTCGCATCAAACTAGGACAATCTTTTTAATATAGGAGGTAAACCCTATACTAGGACAACCTTATACCAGTTTGATGTGAATATTTAATCATTCTAATTTTAGATCTAAATATGAAATAAGATATATCATATACATCAATTTTTAGATCTAAAAGATTGATTTAATTATTTTAAAAATAATTTTCAAAATTGATCAATCTTAGGCTAGGACAATCTTTTTAATATAAGGGATAAACCCTATACCAAAATAATCTTATATCAGCACAAGATCAATTTTAAATCAATAAAACTTTTAGATCTAAGATAAAAATTAGATTATATATATCTTTAAAAATCTGACTCTGATACCACTATTAGAAAATCGGGTATGATGCATGCATAGATTTTAAAATTTTTTCAAGGGCAGTGAAAAATGAATCGAATTAAACCCTTTAACTTCACATACATTAGATCTTATCTAATCCTACCCAAGTCCAAAAATAAATACATGCATATAATCTAAAAATTTAAATAAGGATAATATCAAATCTTAATATTTTTGTGTAGGTAAAAGTTCACCGCTATCGATGATCTCAGATTTGAAGGTTCTTGAGCCGCACACATATCCGGCCTCTACAGGTATCCATCGAAATCAACTTTGAATCTTTCTTCTCGATCTAGATCTTTCTTCTTCAAGTAGGATCTTTATCTCTTTGAACTTTGATCAGCAAATAATCTTGACTGCAACTTCAACTCTTGAGCTGCAGTCTCCTTCTCCTTATTCTTGCTGTAGAAGAGACTCTTCTTCTTCTTGGCATGTGGAATATGAAAACCCAACCTTTGGACATGGAAAAGAGAAGAGGGAGAGAGGGTGTGGCATGGTGAAGAGAGAAAGGAGAGTTTTGATTTCTCAAAATCCTATTATTCAAAAATCCTAAGAGACTATCTCTTTATATAGACTCTTTCTTGATCCAAATCAAAAATCAGTTAACTTAAAAAGGCTAGTTCTTATCTCATAAAAATTTTTATCTTTCTGATCTGATTATTTTTCATTAAAATCAAACTTAATTGGTAGGATATCAACCTCTTTTGATAAGTATATAGGGTGTCCTAGTCAGATAAGACAGACTGAGTGGGCACCCTTAATAATAGAGGGCAGGTAGATGGGTGCCAACACTTAGCGCCCCTTAGGGTTTTTTCACGCACAAGAGAGGGGGCGTAGCCCCTCTTTCTATCTCCTTCTATGTCAATGCAAGAGGGGGTGGGCCCCTCTTTTTTCCCATGCCAATCTAAGGTTGGCACCCCTTGGACTTTCCAAAAGAGATGCATGGCGCCATCTCTTCTTTTCCTTAAAACCATACACAATATCAAGAAATAAATGAGGAGATAATGAGGAGATAATTTAGCTAACTCATTGACTTAATTTAATCCTCTTGAACTCATAATTAGGTATCTAGCTAAATCCTAATAGATTTAGGTTAGGTTCAATGCAATGGACTTGATCCAATCTAAGTCCTGAGAAGAATTAGGTTTAACCATGTACTAGTATGGTTCTCTTAAATCCAATAGGATTTCAATAAATCCTAATCCAATTAGAACTTCATAAGCTCAATTGATAAATTCAAGATTAAATTCCTTAATGTGTGACCCCATAGATTCTATTCTAACTGGTATTGAGATATATTGTGATCTTCATTACAATATCATCGAAACTCCTTTCGATGGATTGAAACAATTTCAACTCTACCCTTCAAGGGTTATCGATCATCAAGATGATGCTTGATGAGTCCCACAATCCACCAGTGACACCTAGTAGTATATAGTGGCAATCCAGTAGAATAAAGATGTGAACCCCTAAGTGTAGTTATCGTATGGTTTAATCCTTCTATCATGAGTTTCGATTTAATGGAGGACATGAAGAACTCGTCATATCCCATCGTCAGTCATGTGCTAGATTGGTTCGACTCGAGTTCATTTGTGAATCCTATGAATTTTTTTTTTCAAAACTCACACTTGCTTTGGCCAATGACTTTCTGAACTTAGTCTCATGAATCGCATAGGACTTCTCTTTTTCTATCAAGGTCGATAGATTTCATCTAGGTACATCCTACTTCAAACAGTAAATCTGAATCTACTATAGCTAACATACATAATAAAGATCCAAATGGCTAGGGACTAAGGGAACATGTAATAAAACTCAGTAGTCTCGCTACAAATAGCTGATGACACACAGGTCAAAGGACTACTCACACCATTGCAGCATCAAGAAGACTATTGACGAGTGAGTAGATATCCAAATAATTTTTCATATTGATCACGCTCAGTACAAGTTCTCTAACAACCACACGCACTCTCACCTCAGTATTCGTACACTGCAGACCTGAGACTCATCTACTCATAAGGGAGGTGAACTGTGCACTGATCTCGAATGGATTGATCACTGTCCTTCGTGATGATCTTTTGATCTAGAGTATTTAAAAATTAATCATTAATTAATGTATGTCTCAAATTTTTAATATTTTAAAAATATATAAAAATTATTTTTGTTAATTTTTGGGATAAATCATGGACACATAAATATGATTGGAATAAAAAAGCCCTTTATTGATAATAAAAATATTATAAGTACTAGATTAAGTTCTAAAATTATAAAATATGTCAGTCAATAATTAACTTCTAAGACATAAATCTAACAGTAACTGACAAATACATGTATACTTTGTAGCCTTCGATAGGTTTAGATAAAAGAGGTGCCAATGCCAAGTATTTTTTGAGGTCTTCAAAGGTGGATCGGTATTCTTTTAACCATTCAAAGTTTTTTACTTGCTTTATCATCCTAAAAAATGGAACTCACTTTTCGATCGATCTGGAGATAAATCAACTTAGCACTGCCACCCTCCCGATTAAGCATTGAACTTGTCTCTTATTGGTAGAGTGCTTCATCTCCACAAGTGCTTGAATTTTCTCTGGATTTGCTTTGATTCCTCACTGAGTGATCATGAAATCAAAAAACTTTTTAGAGTTCAGTGTGAATGCATACTTGCTCAAATTCAGCTTCATTTGGTAGCACCTAAGTTCATTGAAACCTTCACTCAGATGGGCAACATGCTAGTCGGCTTCAATACTCTTGACGAGCATGTTATGCACGTACACTTCCATGTTGTAACCGATTTGTTCCTTAAAAATTTTGTTGACAAGGTGCTAATAAGTCGCTCCCACATTATTCAATCTGAATAGCATTATTTTGTAATAGTACAGTCCTCGTTCCATTATGAAGGCTATCTTTTCTTTATCTTCGGGTGCCATTCGAATTTGGTTGTAGCCAGAGAATGCATCTATGAAGCTTAGGAATTTATGGCCCAAGGTGGCATCAACTTATTGGTCAATCTTCGATAGAGAAAAGCTATCTCTGCAGTAAGCCTTATTAAGATTGATGTAGTCAATATATATCCTCCACTTGCCATTAGTCTTCTTCACCATGACCATATTGGTGATTCAATTTGGATATTTCTTGAATGAACCCTGCTTTGAAAAATTTATTGACCTCTTCATCAATTGCCTTCTGTTGTTCCTAGACAAAGCTTCTTTTCTTTTGCCAAAAAGGATGATGATGCGATTCAACATTTAATTTGTGAGTAATAACATTGAGAGAGATACCTGATATGTTGGATGTCGATGAGGTGAAGACATAGGTATTTTTTCGAAGAAAGTCTACTAGCCACACTCTAAGGTATTCAGGCAGGAGGCTTTCAATCTTGATAGTTTGGTTAGGATCATTTTCAAGTATCACTTCGATAAGTTGTTCCATTGGCTCACCTCAGCCTCGATCATCTTCCTTTCTTAGGTCCAGTCCTTCGATCGATAGAGTTTCCTTAGCCTGCTTTCCTGGACTATTGTCATGAAACTCCATCTTGTGTGTTGTTGATCACCTCTTATCTCTCCAGGTGCATTCTTGGTTGGAAACTGGATGAGGAAGCAATATGTTGAGGTAGCAACTCTCAAGATGTTTAATCCAGGTAGCCCAAGGATGGCATTATATGCTGAAGGTATTCGGACCATGAGAAAATTGAGCAACATGATTGATTATTAAGGAGATTTGCCTATAGTTATGAGTAGTTCCACTTCATCTTCTATGGGTATAGCACTATCAGCAAATTTGACCAACAGTGCATTGACCTGCTTCAGTCACTCTTCAGGCAAATTTATTTTTTGGAATACATCATAAAATAAGATATTGACAGAACTTTCATTATCAACTAGAATTCTCTTTACATCATAATTCACTATCATTATTAAAATGACAACTATATCATTATGAGGAGTTTGAACTTTGATTACATTATCATTTGATAAAGAAACAATATCATTGGAGGATGAGAGATTTGCTTCCCCGATTCGTTGCCTCTTCAGAGTAGATCCTTTAGCTTCCTCTTCTTCTCCTGCTCCCCTGCCACTAGCCAGTCCTGAGATCATGTTGATGACACTAGCCATTGGATTCTTACCGAGATTGCATTCACATCGGTATTTGCTCGATGTGATTCCTCCACTGGGCCTTTTCCTCTATTCTGGACATACTCCTTAAGATACCTTCGGCAAATTAGATCTTTGATCTCATCCTTCAGCTATTGCCACTCCTTGATGTCATAGCTATGGTCTCGATGAAAGTGGCAGTACTTCTTTCGATCCCTCTGGCTTGGCTTTGCCCTCATTTTCTCTGACCAGTGTATGTAGTCTTGGCCTTTGATCTCCATCAGTATCTAGGTGCGTGGGACAAAGAGAGCTGTATAGTCATGGAAGCACAATTGGAGACTCCTCATCCTCTGCTTCTTTCGAGGGTGGTTGCTTCTTTCCTCTTTTCGAGCTCCATGATCTTTTTTATGACTTCTTTTCTTCTCGCCGCTCTTCTTTCCTCCTTCCTGTAGATGAAGGATTTTGTCTTCTTTGGCTTGAGTGTACTTTTGCACTCAGGCAAGGAGATCGACGTAGTTCCTCAAAAAATTTTTATTAAGCGAGAAGATGAGGCGTTCATCTTTGAGTCTTCGTTTCATCATTGATATGGCGATAGATTCATTAAAGTCATGGACTTCAAGCATGGTGGCATTAAAATGCACCATGTAGTCCCTTATCGACTCCCATTCTCTTTGCTCGATAGAGGAGAGGTTGTCGTTGTTCTTTGGTTGTGGCCTTTGGCTGCTAAAGTACATTACAAACTACATTCTCAGCTACTTGAAAGAGTGGATTAATTCTCATGGGAGGCTGAAAAACTAGACTCTCATGCTCTTCTTGAGAGTCACTGGGAAGGTGAGATAGAGGAGGGCGTAGGATGTTCCCTGCAGCATTATGAGGGCTTTATAACCCTCTAGATAGTCAAGCAGATCAATCGACAATCGTATGGCTCGACTTGCAGCATTTTGAATCGATGTGGGATCAGTTTGCTCAGAATTTTTTGAGAGAATGGTGGCTAAATTTTGAAGCTGAAGTTGTCATTCTGTTGACAACCATCCATCTGGAACTCGACAATCCTTTGTTCCAACTTCTAAACCTTCTTCTTGAGGCTGCCCTCACACCAAGAATAGTGTTGGCATGGGGAAAGGTTTGAGGTGGAGTCCTACTTGGAGGGCTTTGATGATTGATCTTGTTGATCATCTTTTCTAGAACTTTGAGGATATCGGGGTGAGCGGTGTAGGGTCGGCTCAACTGATCGCCATCGTTGGTGCGAAGCTTGAGCTATATTCGACCATCATTACCCTCGTTCAGACCCTTCTACATGGGTCCAGTGGCTTCAATGAGATAGGCCACTACAGAAGCTTGTGTCCTTGCTATGCTATTCTATTGTAGTTGCTATACAGTAGTCACGAGTATTTGAACTTGCTTCACCAGTGCGACAGTCGGGTCTGGATGCACGGTGGTGGACTATAGGGGAGGTTGTTCCCCGATGCTCCATCCATTAGGATTGCTATGCAGTGATGACTGCCAGCATGATATGGTGAGGTAGTTCTATGATCGGGTCCTTATCATCTTCTTCTGAAAAATAGGATCAGGACCCTTCCTCTAGCATCAATCTGTTGCTACTCCTCTCTGACTAGATGATGTGATGGAGTAACTAGATTGGATGGCTTAGAATGAGTGCCATGCTGGAGTAGGTGGACGACGAGTCAAAACTTCAGTCACCTACAAAGCAAGTCCATGCATCAGAGAAGGTGATGTTTCACCGATGGGGGACCCTCCGATGTTTAAGTTAGTGATAGTCGGAGAGAGAGAATAGTGAAAGATAGTGAGAATGAGAGTCGAGTTCAGAAATTCTCTTTTTTTCCTTTATTTGTTAGGCGGTTAGCGTCTATCGGAGCTAAAGTAGTGGCTGTCAAAGCTAAAATAGTTGGCATCAGTAGATTGTTACAGAGCCTGCCAACTCAACATATTGGAGAGATAGTGGACCATTATAACAGAATGCCAACTCAAAATATTCTGCACACCAAGAATCTTAATGCAGCATCCGAACTGGAGGGCAGCTTGTGGGAAACTGAGGCGGAAGCGACATGGGATCAGTGGATACTCAATGATGTGGACCTCATTGAGCCACTGACTCTTATAAGTAATTGGCTAGAAGCTGATGTCCGTGGCACTATTCAGATCACATAATGTTGCTCAAGTTGCATGTCTTAGATTGTCAGACCATGATGTCAGGTGTTTTCCATGTCTCTTCAAAATTGGACATGTCATCAAGTGGACAGAATGCGGTCCAACAATCACCATATAATTTATATAGGTGACTTCCCATAGCCTTCTTTATAATATTGATTAAATAATTTTTCTTATTTTTATGTTTTGATGATACTATTGGTTAAATAGCCAACTTCAAAACCTCAAGTCTATGGTGAAAGAAACATGGAGGCTGCACTCACCTATCCCATTACTACTTTCTTATTCATCCTGAATCTTCTGACTTTATTAGAAGAATCAGATGATTCTATTTAAAAAATAAAATCATAATTAATTTTTTAAAATAATTAAATAATAATAAAATGAGGCTGTTGACAAGAGGATTGGTCTGATAGATCATCTGAGCATTAGTTCAATTTAGGGCCTCTTAGTCGAGGGTCAGATCTAAGCAACTCGATTAAGAAATCATAAAGTATGGATTACTTCAAGGCTAAGATCAATCAACAAGGTTTATCAATAATAGATTTCAAAGATACTAGATATGGCCGGGATGGGTTTACATATTGCATGTATATCAAAGCAATTTTGAGTCATCTTGTTTTCATCTTAGATTCAAACTGGAGGTTCATTGATCAGATAGAGAGAGAAGAGGAAGTAGAGAGACACATAAAAGAGAAGGAGAGAGAGAGAGAGGAGAGAGAACTTATCTCTCTTCTTTCTTTCTTTTCTTCTCTTCTCTTTTTCTTTTTCTTCTTTTCTTCTTTCTTTCTTCTTGGGTTGAACAAGGGATGGAAGGGGGTGGTCGCTACTCATCAGAGGACAATAATAGGCTATGATAGCAAGCGACTGACAGTGGTGGAGCAGAGGATGGTCAGCAGCGGTGATCGATCAATCAAGAGAAGAAGGGGAGAGAGAGAGAGGAGGAAGGATCAGGGCCTTATCTTGGCTCTGGCAATGTCTCTGACTCTAATTTTTGATAGACATAGTGCTAGAAAAATTAGCAAAATGAGGAAGAAAGAGGGAGGAAGAAGAGAGGAGGAGGGTCGGGCTCATCATGGCATCCTTTGTTGGGGGGATTTATAAAGTGGAGGGGAGACTAAATCCTTCCTGAAATCGGCTTCCTCTCCAATGAATTCAAGTAGAAGATGACTCCCAATAGGAATCTTCATCATATTTATTTATTTATTTGGCCATTTTAAAACTCGTGTGGCAAATTGGATTATCATAAGAAACCATCTCTAAGCAAAGCTAAATCCATGAGATAGAGAAGCAAGTGCTTTCCATCTTCAATTTTGATTTAGCAAGAGCTAAATCTCTTAAATAAGGAGAGCTCTAATTCAAATAGATTATCAAACTCAATGTGGATCACTTTGACCACTATGGATATCTAGGAGGATCATCAAACTTAATATGGATTACTTTCGTTACTACAAGCACTTGATGTAGATCATATGGGCCAATTTAACAGGAGCTAAATTTCTTAAATAAGGGGAGCTTTAATTCAGATAAATCATCCAACTTAATGTAGATTACTTTGACCACTATGGATATCTAGGAGGATCATCAGACTTGATATGAATCACTTTCATCACTACAAGCACTTGATGTAGATCATATGGGCCACTATAGTAGAGCTAGATAGAATGTAGGAGCAATATCTACCAATATCAAGAAGCCCATGAGCCAAACTTCAAGAGATGATAACTTGATCATACAGTACTTGATTGAGATGATTTTTTTTTAAAAAAAGAGATCTCTTTTCGAGATCTATAACTTTAGACTAGCCCCTTAACTTACTAAATCGGACCAAAATTGTAATATTTAGACTTCAAAATAGACTGGTCAAACCAAAACTTTTTCTTTCAAAAAAGATTTTGATCGAAAATTATCTTCTAATCCATAAAGAATTAATTAAAATGATAGAAGACAAAGTTAATATAGAAGTTGAGATTTATTTCTTATAAAATATTAATTTTTTTATATTTTTTTATATTCAACATATGTTTTAGAGATCTAGCTCTATTTAAGCTAGAAAGAGGAGTCCAACCTAGCTTGTTCAATGGTGGATGTCCTTTTAAAAGATACGAAGAGAAATTTGATCTGAATTATACAAGGATAGACTTCACTATTATAAATAATGGCTATATACCTCAGTTTATTTTATGAAGAATTAATCAATAAAAGATATGGGGGGTTTAAACCTTACTTTCGTAATTCTTCAATTATTTTTTTTAGAGATTTGAGTTGAGTAGATTGAAGAAATTTTTTTTTCTTTCTAATCGGATCATTTTGAGAGAAATGTCACTATAATTGAAAGATGTATATTTTGATAACAATGTAAAACAATTTTTTTTTTTGCTAAATATAGGAATTCTAGCTAGCCACTAGATATCCATGAGGTAGAGTCCATGACCACCTACTTTTCCCTTGTCAAGGAAAGAGCTCCATAAGAAAGTGCTTGCTATATTTTTCGTATTGCCTATTTATTGCTTACCTTCCCTAAGCCTTGCATGCAAACCATCCTTGATTGGATATGTTGGAATAGAGCTTAAAGAATTTCTAATATGATTCAGAAAACTAAAACAAAACTAACAAAACTTTGTTGTAGAAAAATTATAAATGACTTACAGAACATCAAGAAATAAAAATGATCAAATTGGGAAGCATGTGAGGTACTGTCCTAAGGTGTATTCTCACTTCTTATGTAGGAAAAATTAAAAAAATCACCCTAAGATATGATCAGAATCTTTTGCCTGTGAGCACAATCATGAAGAAGGTTGATGGAGATCCTTTTAGCACCCATAAAAATAATCACAAAAAAAAAGACTTGGAGAGAAAACATCAAAAGGAAGAGAGAGAGAGGGTTAGATAGGGTATGTAAAATTAGGTCTCCAAATGACCATTTTATAGCCATCCAATATGACCATTTGGACTTTTATTGACCCATTAAGGCTTTTAATGAGGAGCTCAATGATCAAAAAATAAAAATGAGATTAAATGTATATGATTGTTTGGACTTTTGCTGACCCATTAAGACCTATAATTAAGAGTCCAATGGTTAGAAATTAAAAGCATGATAATGAAGACATTAATGGCATCATAAATATTTAAATGATAAAATTAAAAGACAAGGTTAAAATGCTTGGATGGAAATTTAGAATTTTTTGAGTTTTCTTTTTCAGATTCCCTCAAACAAGGTCAACCTCTACTGTATAAAATTCATCATATATATGCATAGATATTTCAGATTCTCCTCTAGCATTTGCTTCGTGAGGTCTTGAATTGGAAGTCTTATTTTCTTCTCCAAGACTTTTTTATGTTTTTATTTTTTCATTTGCGATAAAAATTTTTCCTTATGTTAAAATCATTACTTAGAATTAGTTATATTTGTGACACCTAGTTTGGTCACCTAAATTTTGAAGGGTTGGAAATTCTATGTATCTCATCTTATTATACCCAGTCATCTTGCCATTAAGAAGAGAAGTTAATAATTGACATCTCTACAAATTACATCTCGTGTTTGTTCTTTGTTTTAATATGATATATCTTGTGTTTGTTCTTTATTTTGATTAACTCAGTTCGAAGATCAACTCCAATCTATTGGATGGCTGTCTTCCACCTTCTGATGGCACTAATCCAAAGCATCAACAAAATTTGCAGGGATTTTCTTTGGTGTGACCAAGAAAAAGGTAGCAAGGTCAAATACTTAGCTAGCTAGAACCAAGCATGTCACCCTAAAAGATTGGGAGGGTTAGGGGTCTCAAATCTTGCATTGTTGAACCAAATTCTTTTACTCAGATAGTTGGCAAAATTTCATGACGACCAGCAAAGACCATGGAAACAACTAATTCATAGAGTGTATTATAGGTCCACGTAACTTTCAAACTTCTCCGAAAACTTTCAAAGATCAGTATCTCCTTTTTGGATGGGATTCCTCTATAGCTTGTTCAAGGAAATTATGACTTCAAAGGTGAGGAATGATTGGCAGATCTCTTTTTGGTATGACGCTTGGTTAGGGGGACTCTCGTTACAACACCAATTCCCCAACTTGCTTCTAATGACTTTAGACCAAATTCAAAATGTGGCAGTATTCCTTCACAGTAACAACTGATAGCTACAGTCTAAAATATTTTCAATCATAGGATCATCGAGTCGGAGATCGATGATATCGATAAGACTGATACATTCTATGTATGCTCGATGGGGAGGATGATTGATCTCACAATCACTTGTGTGGTGACACTAATACAAGGATGTAGGTACTCATTAGAGAATGAGTTCACTAAAATGATCCACAGAGAGAATAGCTGATGGAGCTTTGTTAGTATGTCAAAAGATGGTTCTTAAATGGAAGTGGTGCAAGTGATCCTTAGACCTGAGATCATCATGATATTTTGTGTACGTAGATCCATATTTTGGTTCATACACTAACATGACTCTTTGAGATATGTGTGGGATATTTTGGGTATAGTGAAATATGCATGGAGGTTGTGAGTGATCAATAAAGAATCGATTACTCCTTGCAAGAGGAGAAAACATCCTATGTGCTTCATAGGATGATGACTCAAAGAGACTCTGGCCAAAGCAGGGATGAACATTAGAAAAAATTTCTATTGATTCATCAATGGAGTCATCATCAACAAATTGAGACACATATGGATAGGTATTTGGACTTCACATATTTTCATGTCCATAACCTATCTGAGATGTTGTGTGATCGAAGGATTGAATTACATGGTAACTCACCATGGAAAGATATTTTTGATTTTTTCATCAAATTTTATGTTTCTAGATAGTCATGACATATTGCTAGATATCAATCTTGACTTATGGATGCATAAAAAATAAAAGAGTTTAATTCAAAAATTAATTAAAAAATATTTTGATTAATTGATGTATTTGGACTGACCTAATCTAATCGGATTGGTTTAGATTATGAGCTTGAGTCCACTGCTGGCTAGATATGGAACCCAATAGGTCACACTTATTAGAAATTTGATCATGGTCTAATCTAATTTACATTTATTGTAAATCTTATAGGTTTAATTAAATTGCTAGCACATGAATTAACCTAAGCTTTGGTTCAAAGTTATTTGAACTAACCCTACCCTAATGCCTTGAACTTAATTGGATTAGGTTCAAATCTTAAAACACTAGATGCCTTAACTTATTTAAACATGAAAGAGTTTCATGTTATCTAGATTCTTCCACACCAAACGACACGCCAAATAAATGCAATGCCCAAAATAAATAAGCGTTAAGAAGGAAGAGTCCTTCTTATTCACTCCTCTTAACTCCTTGCTTTAAATTACCATGCTTTCCTTTATTCCATGCCATCTGATGGTTTTTGGGAATAAGTAAGTGTAGAAGTGGAGGAGTCCTTCTGCATGAAGGCTCTTCCACATCCAACAATTTTCATATGGAGAATTTATTCTTCATAGGAAATAATGGGTCACCGTGTGAAAGCCAATGCGCCAAACTTTATTTCTCACCTACCACCTTTTAATTCTTACATGCCTATATTTAAGGGAATGAAAGAAGAAAGAGTCCTTCTTCCCTCGATCTCTTCCACATGCCTTGTATTCGATGTTGTGCATTAATTTTTGTGGAAACCATTCCTCTCATCAGACTATCTATAACACTCATAGCTACAGCTCTAACTCGATTATTTTCTAATAATTATTGTACCTTACAAGTCATATTAATTTGCTGACCAACAGTATCTCGACTCTTAACTACCAAAGCGTTATAAATATTAGGCATCTTGCTTGGGGAAAAAATCATGTGAAGAAAGCTATGCACCAAGAGTTGGCGCCCCTTGGGGTTGTAAGAGGTGCCTCTTCATTCCTTTTTTAAGGGGTGCTCCATATAGAATATGGCATGCAACCCTAAGGGGCTTAGGCATGGGATCTTATGAGAAAAAGAAGGAAAATATCAAAAAAGAAAGGAAAGAAAAAGACAAAGAGAAGTGATAAAAAAATAGAAAGAAAAGAGAGGAGAATTTAGAAAGCAGATTGTCTACTTTTCATTATGATTGAAATATTCAATAGTTGGATATTTTAATTTGATTTGGATGTGTCTAATCTTTTGAGAAAGATTTAGGTGCGGTGTAAGTGGAGGTTTGAAGGCAATTAGGTAGCGGTGCAATCTATCCATGTAAAGAAAATCTACAGTGAACTTGTGAAGAAGGTTGCAGCACTGCATCAAGTTGGGAAGGACTTTGATCAATCGCATATGGATCATCGTTGGAGGACATCTACTTTGATGTCTTATAGAGACCATCCATGCATCGGTTTATCTTCTTCAAGAAGGTATAAGTTCTACCTCATATGCATGCATGATTTGTTTGATTGATTTCTGCAAGGTGTTCCTAGGATTTATGTTCCGGTAAGTATGTTTTAAGTGTTAAAACTTATTCTATGTATATTAAAAATTTTAAAAACCATATTTCATCGTGCAATCAAAACCCAATAGTGGTATTAGAGCCACCCTTGATTGATTCAATCAAACATCATGTTATTGTTGTGATATCGATTAAATCAAATTCATGTTATGTCAAAATTTGATTTGTACATGATGTTTAATTGGGGGTTTGGTGCATCCTTGGTTAAGAATAAATATTATCTTATCCATGATCAAAATCCTGATACAAAGTTTTATGGCTTTAAGACTTGTGTGACAAGTTTAGGCAAGATCTAATGCTTCAAACATGAATTAGGGTTTTTTTTGATGGGTCTGATTTGACTATAGTTCAGTGGCCCAATGTGATTAAAATTTATGTGTAGATCAAATCAAATCCATAGTTCTAATTAGATTAAAAATTTTATTCAATTAAAGTTGACCTAATTGTCATTGACCTAATTTGATTAGGACTTGAGTCATAGTTGATCGAATCTTTGTGAACCTAATTGGATTAGGATTTGTTTAAAAATTGATTAACTGAACTCAAATAGGATGACATATGGTTAACTCATAATTAAATTTGTCTCAAGATTTGAACCTGAATCAAAATCCTAGATAGGTCCTATGCCTATGAATTTAAACATCTTAAGTGACATGTGTATGAATGATATCACAATTAGAATAACATGGGTAGTTTATTATCATGCTTTATAAAATTATAATAAATTATATGATGGATAGTTATGGACTTAGAACACCCATATAATGGATGTATTTGTGATGGCTGATTAATTGATGCATCTGATTGTATGGCTGCCTGCCTCTGATTTGTTATATTTTTAGCTGTACCTTTTTATTTTTTCTTTTGTATATTCTCAACTGCTGATTAGAACTTTTATATGTTGATGTAAAAAAAATTAAGGATAAAAAATTTTATTTGTAAATATATAGAAATCATTTTTTTATATTTATGGATAAAGAAAAAAGACAAGCATTCATCAAAGCCTTCATGGAGATGAAGATGTACTACCAGGTGGCTAGAGGGCCTAGGCACATGAAGATCGATCATGAGATGGTTCAGTCTGTGATGCACCTACAATATAATCCGTAATCCAACTAAGTGGCTCGGATGGATTACATTAGAAAAGTCCATAACCATTCGGTTTCATTTTATGCTCTTATATGCTAGTAGTTAGAATTAAATATAATTGCTAGTTATAGATGTGTATAAAATCAAAAGTTTCTCATTTAAATTATATTAAGTAAGAATGGCTAAGTATTAAGAACACTACCTATGCCTTCCTTCATGCTAAGTCAATAAAGTATATCAAAAACTATAGTGAGTTTGTTGTGCTATCCACAAGGCTTACTATAGGACTTGATGTGATGTTGATTAAGTGTATAATGATGCTTATTGCATAATTAGTTCATGCTAAGCCAATAGAGTATGTCAAAAACTATAGTGAGTTTGTTGTGCTATCCACAAGACTTATTATAGGATTTGATATGATGTTGATTTAGTGATACTTATGGCATATTTGGGTATTGCTACCTTATTGTACTATTTACAAGGATAGTATTATTCAGATATGATCATATGAGAATGAAGGGTAAGACTTAACTAAAATACTGTAGTTTGTTGTGCTATCCACAAGACTATAAGTATTTTAGAGGTAAAAGTTATGTTGGAAGTTGCATGAGATGCAATTGGTAAGAGTTACCTATCCTTGAACTTATAAAAGTTTATTGTAGTATCTATAAGATTTTTTATAAGAAATTGGGATCTCAAACCCACTTAGAAATCTGACGACAGGATTTTTTATTTTTCATATTAGAGAGTTATGAAATTTAATTAAATAAGTGAGAACCACGATTAGATAAAATATCTCATCTAATTATGTATGTCACCATGAGTAGTCCCTTTATGTTTTTATTCTTATATATTCATCTGCATCTTTACTATCACAGCTAAATAAATTGATCGAACCGCACTACGTGGATTGGTTGAAGAACTTGAGAATAGTTTTCACCCAGGAGAAAGTCTCCTATTTCATAGATTCTCTTGATCTCGATTCAATCAGAGATGATGCTAAAAAGGAGAAAATCGTATATGAGATATGGCAGGATGACAATATGACTGTCAAGTATATTCTAATCAACCTGATCATGTAATTAAGTTAGTTAGATTCTTTTCATGAATGGTGAGTTAAATCAGGATTTGATCCTGCAAACACTCCCTGATTCTTTCTTTTAGTTATGGATAGCATCATCTAGAAGAAAAAAGTGAAGAATATCTTCGTCGAAGGTACCTATTTTCATTATAGCAATGTTGAACATTAGAAAGAAAATTATAAAAATTATCTTGCAAGTGTGAAACAGTAGCAGAATGCAATGGTTGCATTCGCTAAAGATTTGTATATGATGCAGACCAATTTATCATTAAGTACTTCAGCTTTGATTCTTGGGTTTAAGATACCTCCTGTGGTTTTCACTTATGCAAGTTGTTACAAAAACTATGAAGAATATGAAAGTTGAATAAAGATGACTTCGAGCTATTCGGTGCCAGTAGAGAGTCCTTCTAGGCCTAAGCTGTAGGAACCTTTTTATGTTAGAATTACTTTCGAACAAAGCTATGAAACTAGTAGGCCATTATTATATGTCTAAAATTATCAAAAATATTATTTTTAGTTTTTTTGTTATTATAACATGATTTTGAAATTAATGTAAAAAGCAAAAATTATTCTTCTTCTAAAATTTATGGCTATGGAATTAATGGTCTCATATTTCTATCACTCAATGATAATATTTGTTATGTTGATGAGAACAAGAAAAGAAATTAAGAACATGAGAATGTCACATAACTCTGATATTGCCAACTTAACCATATTAGTGAGCCAAAGATAAACAAGTAATACAAAGAAGAATTCTTTGATTTATATGATTTTGAATCATATAGAACTTGTAAATTTTATCTCATAGAAAACATGACTAGATCCTATTTACTAGACATCAAAAAGAGCGAGTGAGCTGTTAGGCCTTATACATATAGATGTTCGAAGGCTGATGACAACTCAGGCCAAAGATGGATACTCCATATGAGATATGGTGTGGTCCATAATATACTTCATAGATCTTTCAATCTCATTCTAGAGATATGCCCTAAAAACTATTGCATATATTTTGAATAAGGTACCATCAAAATCTATTATTAGCACTCCATATGAGATATGGAGCTGCTTAGCTTATGTAAAAAAAAATTTGATGTACAAAAGTTTCATGCTAAATCAGATAAATATAGATTTGTAGGTTATCCTAAAAAGAGTATGTGATACTACTTCTACCACCCTATTGAATAAAAGGTGTTTGTCAGTAGACATGCATTTTTTTTGAAAAAGAGTTTATCCAAGAAGAGGACAGTGGGAGGATAATTGAGCTTGAGAAGTTCAGGACCTACAAATTATTTCACATCAATCTATGGAAAGTCCACGAGTTGATCGTCGACCGGATGTGCCCACTAATAAGGCACAACCACGACACATACCTCCTCTCCGAAGGTCTAGTAAAGTACATAATATACCACTCAAATATTGATTTGTTATTGAGAATAACAATACACCATGCATCATTGAGAATGATGATTCCATGATCTATTTGAAAGTAGTCATGAGTAGTGACACTGACAAATGGCTTGAAGCCATCAAATCCATGATACACATCCAGTATACCAATCAAGTACCGACTTTGATTGATGCATCTGTGGGTGTGATCCAATAACTACTGAAGGAAAAATTCATCCGATCGCATCGGAAGCTAGGAGAGAAGAATAGATTAGTAATTAAATTTTTTCATAACGTTTATGAAATCTCACCTTGATTTGTAGTAAAAAATAATCAAGGTCGAAGAAGCTCCTCGATCAACTTGTTTTGTGAGATTCGGATGTACGGATCCTCTACTTTGCATGCATGCCAAACTCTTTAGAAGAGAGGGATGAACATCTTCTTTAAAGAAGAAAAAGATGAAGCCTTGAGATCTAGTTTCAAGGCCTTAGAATAGCCTACACGCCACCACACCAAGAGGAGGGAGGATGCCCAAGAGGAGAGAGAAGCCTAGGGAGAGGTGATGCCCAAGAGAGAGGGGATACCCACACCAAAAGAGATCTCCACACCTAGGCCAAGGGTTGATTGCTTGTTTCTCTTCTCCATACCTCTCTTTAAATAGGCAAGAGGTCCTAGATCAAATCAAACTTCATTTGATACTAGGAATATGACTCTCTATGTTTGAATCAAATCCAAACTTCCTAAAGCACAAGAAATCTCAAACTAAGTAGGAGAGGTGCCAACTTATACCTTCCTTCATTATGCCGCACTCCTAAGGGGAGGGGGCGTGCCTCCTTTCATTAGGGAAGGGGGCTGGAAACTGCATGTCCAAGGGGAGGGGGCTGGAAACCACATGTCCAAGGGAAACAGCCCCCTCCCAACCACCTTGGTTGGCCATAAAGTTGAGAGAACCCCTAGAAATATGGCTAAGTGCATCAATTTTCGAAAAGACTGCTGATCCTAATCCATTTAGGATTTTTATCCAAGTCCAACTTGATAAATTAACCTAATCAAGTCTTAATAAAATTAAGCCTAATTAAATTAGATTTGATCTAAAGCAATTAAGACTCAAATCGAATCTCTCATAATCGCTTGAATCATTAATTTGATTTAATTGATCTCCAGAATTAAACCTGTACCTCATGCACAATGCTAGCTAGACATAGTCAGTTTTTAATTTCATATGACCTATAACTTAATTCTTAATTAAGTTAATCTATATATTCAATCAAGTCTCATACTTTCAAATTGAACACATAAATATTCGATCAATTCTTTTCTACATTGTTTGACTTTTGTGCGCGACTTCATAGGTTCGAACACTAAGTCGGTTGCATAAAAACTCCTTTCTATACTAATCTAAGTGACTATCTAGCAATGATACTTAACATCTGGATAGGTCAAATAATTACAAAGTAATATTCAAGAATCTCAATATATGGTTACTGCATAATTCATCCCTTTGATCCTAATACTCAAGATGACCTAGGGTTTAACTGTCAATTCTGAAATAGTCATCCGTATCGTATTTCAACCTTTCAAATCCATCACATAGATTATCCTGATCAAAATTTTACTAAATTGAAATACAGTGATGCATTAACTCCTATAACTTGGAGTCAATCCTATCTTGATCCATGCATAAATTTTGCAAGTACTTAACTATCCCAATAGCCTTCTATCACTGTATTAAAAATACATGTAGTCTGGTACTAAAACACAGTGAGTTGCTTGCAAGTTACTATAATAATCTCAGATCTGAGAGATACTTAGACTCATATATTTTGTGAGCTGCTCTTGACACCAGAGTACTTAGCAAGTGAGTCACTTGTTCGGTGACGATGTACTCCTACATCTCACCTATATACCATATCAGTATCTCTACACTTCTTGATTATGAGGACAATCAACTTATATGGCACACAATGATCTGCATTCGATAAACATCATCATCCTATTAATGACGTATCATTTGGTTGCAAATATGTTTAAAAATTATTCGATAAATCCTCCTTTATCGATCATAATATAATTCTAAGGACTTCATCACCATATAAGAGTTTTAATAACGAAGATATACACCTTGTGATGAAAAAATTAAAATTATTTTTATTCATTGATCAATAATTCATCTATAAAATTTAATTATTTATAATAAGTCAATTGGCTTTAGGACATAATTTCTAACAACTTTCACTTGGACTAAAGTCAATCGAGACAGTATCTTATACCCATCTTTCACTTATGATCATCGAACTCTTTGATCTCGAGAGCTTTAGTGAAGGGGTCGGCTAAGTTCTCCTTTTTATCAATCTTTTACAGCTCAATGTCACCTTGATCTATGATTTCATGGACAAGATGATAGCATTGTAGAATGTGTTTGATTCTGTGATGGGACTTGGGCTCCTTTGCTTGCACTATAGCTCCAGTACTATCACAATATAGTAAACTAGATCATCAATAGAGAGAATCACTCTAAGTTCAGTGATGAACTTCTTCAACCAAATAGCCTCCTTTGAAGCATCAGATGCCGTAACATATTCCACTTTGTATATTGAGTTAGCCACCGTATGTTATTTAAAACTCTTCCAACAAATCATTTCTCTGTTCATGCTGAACACGTAGCCCGACATACATTTTTGCTGTCATTGTGATCTGACTAAAAATTAGAATCAATATATTCCATAAGTTTCAAGTCAGTGTCTCCATAGATAAGTCATTGGTTCATAGTATTTCTCAAATGCTTAAGGATTATTTTCATAATATTCTAATAATTTTTTTTGGATCTGACTGGTACCTACTCATTACTCCTAGTGAATAGGCCACATCCTGTTTCGTATACATCATGACATACACGATAAATTTTACTGTCGAAGCATATGGGATTCTACTCATACGCTTTCTCTCCTGAGAGGTTATTGGATAATCCTTCTTAGAGAGAGAAATTCTTGGCCTATCTATAGATAGCCTTTTTTAAAATTCTTCATGTTGAACTATTTCAGCATGATATCGATGTACGTAGATTGAGACAACCCAAGCAACCTTCTAGATCTATCTCCATAGATCTTTATCCCTAGGATATAAGATACTTCTCTTAAATCCTTTATGGAGAACTACGATGATAACCACAGCATTATACTTTGCAAAGCTGGGATATCATTTTTTATTAACAGTATATTATCTACATATGATATAAAGAAGATGACTACAAAATTGTTAGCCTACTTGTAGATGCAAGTCTCTTCTCTATTTCTAACGAAGCCATATGTTTTGATCATCTTATCAAAACACATGTTCCAACTCTTAGATGCTTGCTTTAGTCCATAGATAGACCTATTTAGCTTGCATACTTTAGATTTATTTGAAGATATGAATCCTTCAGATTGTATCATACACATCTCTTCTTCCAGCTCTCCTTTAAGGAAGGTGGTTTTGACATCCATTTGTCAGATCTCAAAATCTAAGTGTGCCGCTATCGCAAGCATAATCCAGATGGACTTGAGGATTGCCACAGGAGAAAATATCTTGTCATAGTCGATATCATAATGCTGACGGTATTCCTTAGCAACTAGATGGGCTTTATAGACTCTATCTTTCCATCTGCTCTTTTTTTTCTCTTGAAAATTCATTTACACCCTATGGATTTAATCTCTTTGGGTGGATCAATCAATGTCCATATATCATTGATCTCCATAAACTCTATCTCGAATTTCATGACATCAAGTCATTTCTGAGAGTTGGATCTTCGCATAGCATCTATGTAGGTGATCGGATCTTCATCATTCTCATCTAGTTTGATAAGATCACCATCTCAGACCAAAAAACTATAGTATCTATCTGGTTGACATGGTACTCTATCAGATTTTCTTAATGTCATCTCTACAAGCTCTGGATTTGATTCTTCAATCAAATCTGATTCTGTATGTTTTGGTATTTTTGCCTCACAAATTTCACTAAGTTTGATTTCAGTGACATTGGTTCCTTCCTCAAGAAATTTCTTTTCTAAAAAGATCGCCCAGTTGCTGATGAACATCTTTTGTTCCTCAGCGAGGTAGAAATAGTACCTTTTAGTTTTCTTTGAGTATCCTACGAACAAACATTTATCGGATCTAGGTCCAAGCTTGTCTATTTTTAAATACTTGACATACGTCGGACTTCTCCAAATCCTAAGATGTGAGAGCACCGACTTACGTCCTGACCATATCTCATATGGTGTTTTATTTATAGATTTGGTCATAAACTTATTAAGTATGTAGTAGACAGTTTCAAGAGCATATCTCCAAAAAGAGATTGGTAAAGTCGCAAAGTCTATCATGGATCAAACCATATTTAACAGTATTTGATTCCTCCTTTCAGATACCCCATTATGTTGTGATGTTCTAGTAGGAGTCCATTATGAAAGAATCTCATTCTCTTCTAGATATGTTAGAAAATCATCAATGAGGTATTCACCTCCTCGATCTGATCGAAGAGTTTTAATGCTTTTTTCAGTCTATTTTTTTTACTTCACTATGAAATCGTTTGAATATTTCAAATGATTCAAATTCATGCTTCATAAGGTAGACGTATTCATACCTCGATAGATCATCAGTAAATATAATGAAGTAATTATATCCTCCTCTGGTGCCTATGTTCATAGGTTCACATACATCAGTATGTACTAGACCTAGAACATCATTGGCTCGCTCATCTTTTTTCTTAAAAGATGACTTGATCATCTTATCAAGAAGACAGGATTCACAGGTCGATAATGATTCATAATTATTAATTTCAAGGATACTCTTCTTGATTAATCTGTCTATCCCATTCTTATTTATATGACCCAACCTATAATGCCAAAGATAGGAATTGCTGACATTATCTATCTTAGGATATTTGTTTGATGTGTATATTACACCAACAAGCTGTGATAATAAATATATGTCATGTTTCAATTATCTTCATATGATTTTAGTATCATTCATAATGATATCACAAAAATTATCCTTTATTAAAAATTTAAAATCAAGTTTGGCCCAAAGACCTATAGAGATGATATTCATCATAAAAGAAAAACAATAATGACACTCATCTAACATGACACTACTAGACTCAAAAATAAGCTACATAGTTTCTAAAGCTAGAATTGGAATAAGGCTTCCATCTTCAACGTTCAGGAATCGCTCGTCTTCTATAAACTTCCTACTGATCTGTATCCCTATAATAAGTTATAAATATTAATTGGACTTTCAGTATCTAATATCCAGATAGTAGTATCACAAATAGAAAAATTATAAGGAGTTATCATATAAGTACCTTATGAAGTAACAGATTGGTTGCTTCTCTTGTTCTTTGGCCTGTTTGGGTCAAGAAAAACTATATATGCAGGATAGTTCCTCTTACAATGATCCAGCTTCTTGTTAAAGAAGCATTCTGTCTGGTTCTTGTTGACCTTCGACTTTTGTTCTGCTTCGGCTTTGGATCGGTGGCACGATTCTTCTGTACCTTCTTTTTTTTTTCTTGAAGGAATGACAATCTGCAGATGATCCTCCCATGATATGCACCGACTTCTTCTGGAGCTGATGGTCCTTCTCGAATGTCTGCAGCAATCCTATTAAACCATGATAGTTCACTACAGGCTTGATCATTCTATAATGGCTCAAGAAGGATAGGTAGGACTTCGGTAGCGAGTTAAGGATAGCATCTTTATCCAACTATTCATATAATAAAAAGTTAAGTTTGCTCAGATGTTCAATCTGCTCAATCATGTATAATACATAATCGGTGATCGACGTCCTTTCTTACATACGAGCATTGAATGTAGCACAGGAGGCTTTATGTCTCTCGACATCCTTAGGGGTGCCGAAGGACTCATTCAATATTTGAATCATCTCCTCGAGTTGCGTATCCTCAAACTTATAGCTAAGTTCATCATTCATGGCTATCCTCATAATGTAATGTACTATCATGTAGTCATTGAGCCACTTCAAATAAGTATCTCTCATTGCATGAGGTACGTTCGCAGTAGATTCTTTTGATGTAGGATCCGTAAGTATGTACAGGATCCTTTCATACTCCAGGATAATCTTTAGCTTTCGATACGAGCTATCAAAATTTGGTTCAATAAGCTTGTCATTGTCCAACAACGATCGGAGCGATAATGTGTTGGTCATTGCTGAAAAAAAAATCAAAAGCCTATTAGTATATGAATCATTTTAGTTCTAAAGACATGGACTTTAGTCTAAAGATCCTCCTACTATTTTATACAAATTGGTAGCTTCTACCTTCAATTCAAAAAATTACATTAATTCTTTAGCAGGTACTAAAATCTACACGGACTGCTTCAGGTTCGAGTGTGGTTCAACCAATCCTAGTACATCCATGGATAGATTCTTAACTAATTATTTTATCAAATAATTTCTAGCAATTAGGTTTTACTCGAAGCATTTCTTGAGTAGGCATATGGTGCCTTCACTAAAAATTTTGGTTAGGTCCAACTATTAATATGACTACACCAAGTGCATCCAACAAATGAATGTCCAGATCCGAGTGTGGCTCCGCCAACTTGATCATTAGTCTGAAAGACACAACAAGATGGTCATATGATGAATGATAATTCTAATACCTAATAGACACCAGGTGTGTGGCATCTCCAATGCCTATATAGAATATTAGATTCATTATCACGCACCTTAATGGGAGGCTATGAACTAGTTATCTCCATAACTGTATCATTTTAAGGATCTAATAATTTAACTAATTTAATTTAATAATTTGAGAATAAGAAAAGAGATTGACCTGTAGGTTATAAATTCTCTTACTAATTTTATCAAGTCATGAAGAGGACTTGATACAAGCTGATCTAGAAACACTTAAATCAGTCTCACTAATTTATCTTAATGGCATGGATCAGCTTGAATCAATCGATGACTTAATTAAAATATGGTCTATCAAATTGGCCAGATAAGTGAGATCGATGGGAGGGCCTACCTCGGCTTGCGTTAGACACCAACGAAAATAGTTAGATAAGTGGACTGCCCATTAAAATCTATCGATCGAATTACCATGCAATATTATCAAATTTATCTTAGACACCAATTGATCTATTAGTTTCAATTCAGTCAGCCAAAAGACTCGGACTAAGCCACTTGAGCCACGATCATGGTTCATTTGGTATGGTCAAAAATATGGACTTGATCAAGCTATAACTATTGAGGTTGATCCAGAGAAATTCTGACCTAATCTAATTCAGCATTTGATTAAATTAATCAATTTTTTTAATTGGTCTATATTAGTTTCTAATCCTAGGTCTAATCTAGTTAGATAATCAGATACGTGCTAACCCGTTGCCCATCAATTTATGAGGTATCTTAAGATCTTCAATTCTCAAATCTAAATTATTTTAAAACTTAGTTTTAAATAAAGTATGTAAAATGTGTGTTTCATTTTGTAAAAATATTCTACTAGGATTTCATGTGAAACATACTATATATTTCAAATTAAAATTTAATTTTTAAATCTATGTTTAACAATTAAACATGCATCAATTTTATATATACATCAAATGCATCATGGAAAATTCAGATTTTTACATCATATGCAACATACAATTCAGATCATAAAATTTAATTTTTATATCTAATTTTATTTTGCTAAAATTATAATTAACTATAAATCACTTTAGATCTAATCTAAATATGTTCATGATTAAAATAATTTTAAATTTTTTTTCATTATTTTTCATCATGAGACTTGATCATAATGGCATCCCTACACATTATGAGAGCATCCCATTTTTTGTTTAATAATAAGACCTGGATGATTATCCCTATCCTCGGTAGCTTACAAGTTTACGTCTATTCCTAGTCGGGTATAATTTTCTTTCTTTTAATCCCTTGTAGCCGTTAGCCAGGATCTTTAAACCTTACTTGCTCTTATAATCGGATAACTTAGTGATCTTCTCAATTTGAGTACTGGGCTATTAAGATCTGAAATTTAATTTTAAAAATTAATTATATGAATATATAAATTATTATATAATCCATGTATGTATATGATCATACAAATATGATGTGCATCTAATCATATTAGATCAACGCATAAGTATATTTCAGATCTGAACCTACTTTTATATGGCATATAAAACTATTAATTTAGATCTAAAATAATATAGAAATCTATTCAAAATATATGTATGATTGCATAGAAAAAGTTTAGTTAGAGATGCGATCAGACATGCACAGATATTATGCTGAAATCAGATCTGAAACTCTGTCAAATAAATTCAGATCTAAGCCTGATTCAAACGTCAATACTGTAATTAAATTATATCATAAAAAATCTATCAAAATAGGTTTAAATCTATGCACAATTAGGTATTAAATCAGCATAAAAATCTACATAAAAATTTTTTGCTAAAATAGATTTTCAGCAGATCAGATTCAAGGGCTGATTTTGATTCGATACTCTAGTCAAAACCAGATGAAAATTATACAAAAGATATCAGAAAAAATCAAGATTTAATCACATCAAAAATTTTAGTTTAAAACTAGATAAAAAATCAAAAAAAAATTAAAATTAGACTATGCGATCATAACATACAAACTTGGCTCTAATACCAATTGAAAGAAAAATTCATCCGATCGCATCAAATACCAGGAGGAAAGAATAGATTAGTAATTAAAATTTTTCATAATATTTATGAAATCTCACCTTAATTTGTAGTAAAAAATAATCAAGATTTAAGAAGCTCCTCAATCAATTTGCTTCGCAAGATTCGGATGCGCGGATCCTCTACTTCGCATGTATGCCAAATTCTGTAGAAGAAAGGGATGAACATCTTCTTCTGAGAGGAAGGAGATGAAGCCTTGAGATCTAATTTCAAGGTCTTAGAATAGCCCACATGCCACCACACCAAGGGGAGAGAGGATGCCCAAGAGGAGAGAGAAGCCCAGGGAGAGGTGACGCCCAAGAGAGAGGGGAGGCTCACACCAAAAGAAATCTCCACACCTAAGTCAAGGGTTGATTTCTTGTTTCTCTTCTTCACACCCCCCCTTAAATAGGCAAGAGGTTCTAGATCAAATCAAATTCTTTTAGGTGCTAGGAATAGGACTCTCCATGTTTGAATCAAATCCAAACTCCTTAAAGTACAAGGAATCCCAACCCTAGTAGGAGAGGCGCCAACTTGCACCTCCCTTCATTATGCCGCATGCCCAAGGGGAGGGAGCTATTTCCAACCCCCTCCCAACCACCTTGGTCGGCCATAAAGATGAAAGAATCCTTGAGAAGATAGCTAAGTACACTAAATCAGATGTAGTTCAGATTTGGATTTAATTCGAATTCAATTCGAATCTGATTTGATTCAATTTTGAAAAGCCTGCTAATCCTAATCTAATTAGGATTATTATCCAAATCTAACTTGATAAATTAACCTAATCAAGTCTTAATAAAATTAAGTCTAATTAAATTAGATCTGATCTAAAATACTTAGCACTCAAATTGAATCTCTCATGATTGTTTGAATCATTAATTTGATTTAATTCATCTCTAAAATCAAACCTGCACCTCATACACAGTGCTAGCTGGACATAGTCAGTATTTAATTCTGTATGATCTATAACTTAATTTTTAATTAAGTTAATCTATATTTCAATCAAGTATCATACTTTCAAATTGAACACATAAATATTTCGATCAATTCTTTTCTACATTGTTTGACTTTTGTGCGTGACTCCATAGGTTCGAACACTAAGTTGGTAGCATAGAAACTCCTTCCTATACTAATCGAAGTGACCATCTAGCAATGATACCTGACGTCTAAATAGGTTGAATAATTATAAAGTAATATTAAAAAATCTTGATATATGGTTAGCACATAATTCATTTCTTTGGTCCTAATGCTCAAGGTGACCTAAGGTTTAATTGTCAACCTTGAAACAGTCATCCACATCCTATTTCAACCTTTCAAATCCATCACATGGATTACTTTGGATAAGATTTTACTAAATTAAAATATAGTGATGCATTAACTCCTATAATTCGGAGGAATCAATCCCATCTTGATCTACACAGACTTCACAACTACTTGATTGTACCAAGTAGCCTTCTTTCATTACATTAAAAATACAAGTAGTCTGGTAATAAAGTACAGTGAGTTGCTTGCAAGTCACTATGGTGATCTCAGATTTGAGAGATACATATGCCCATATATTTTTTGAGCTGCTCTTGACAGCAGAGCGCTCAGTAGGTGAGTCACTTGTTCAGTGATAATGTACTCCTACATCTTATCTGTATGACATACCAGTATCTTCATACTCCTTGGTTATGAAGACAACCAACCTATATAGTACACAATGATCTACACTCGATAAATATTATCATCCTATAATAGCATATCATTTGATCGTGAATATATTTAAAATTATTTAATAAATTTTTTTTTATCGATCATAATATAGTTCTAAAGACTTCATCATAATATAAGAGTTCTAGTAACAAAGATATATACCTTGTGATGAAAAAGTTAAAACTATTTTTATTCATTGATCAATAATTCATATATAAAATTCAATTGTTTACAATAGCCAATTGGCTTTAGGACATAATTTTTAATAGCTGCTAACAACAATATCCATCCAGATTTTGCTTTCTATAGCTGCATACCAGTTAGAGAGTTTGTCTCTAGTGGGAGGATAAATCTATTTATAGATTCAAATAAGTATCAAGGAGTTGGTACGTTTATTTTGATAAGATGTCAAATCATTTGATTTTATCAAAATATGGATGAACCAAATGTGTATAAAAAGACTAGTATGAGTGTCATTATCTTCTTAATTTTGTATGGAGGATGACATACTGCACATTGAAAATGATATCTTGATGTTGCAACGGTCAAGATTTGGCTATCACAGATATTTTTCATAAAAGACTTGGGTGAAGCATCTAATATACTTGGTATATAGGTCTATAGAGATAGATCTAAGTGGATGCTAGGCTTATCCCAGTCTAGGTACATTAATCTCGTATTGAAGAGGTTTAACATGGATGGATGCAAAAGAGTTTTACTTATCCATGTATCAAGCCTGATGTGGCTTATACCTTGGACATAACCATTAGATTTCAGATAAATCCAAGGGAGGATCATTGAAAAATCATAAAAAGCATTCTCGAGTACTTAAGAAGTGCTAAAGAAGCAGTAAATTGAAAGAGTTCCAAATAGCAAACTGTAGTTGACTCAGAAAAATTGCTACAAATAAAGATTGCTAAGAAAAGTTGGCTGATGAAGGGTTCATCACTGAGTTGCGTGTGGTCTCACCAGAAATCCTCGCACATCCTAAGATACTTTTTACCTTATTCATGATATGATCATAGAGTGAGTTGAAACAAAAAATTGCATAGTGAATCTGTTCACTAAGCCTCATCACAGCAGCAGTGTGATCACCACCTTGATGGCATGGGCATTAGGTATAGGAGTGATTGGCTTTAGTGCAAGTAGAAGATTGAAAGAATAGTGCCCTATAAGTCAATCGCATGGATGATACAATGGGACTATTCTGTATTATCTTCCTACTCATATGTATGACATTGATTATTTTATATTTATGAGGCATTGTGTTTTGTCATTTACTGTATCATATTATTATGATTATGATGAATCCTATAGATTAAGGTCATGATTTTAGGGCCATGATGAGATCATACCAGTGAGACCTAAAATCTTAATAGTTTCAGTCTAAAATATTTTCAGTTGTAGGATGATTGATCCTATATATGCTCGATGGAGAGGATGATTGATCCCACAATTATTTGTATAGTAATACTAATATAAGAATGTAGGTGCTCATTAGAGAATGAGTTTACTAAACTGATCCATAGGAGAATATCTGATGGAGTCTTATTAGCAGGTCAAAAGATGGTTCTCAAGTGGGAGTGGTGCAAGTGATCCTTAGATTAAAGATCATCATAGTACCTTATGTATGTAGATCCATATTTTGATACATATCCTGACATGACTCTTTGAGATATGTGTGGGATGTTCTGGATATGGTGAAGTATACATGAAGGTTGTGAGTGATCTATAAAAAATCAATCACTCCTTATAAGAGGAGAGAACATCCTATGTAGTCTCATAGGATGATGACTTAGAGAGACTTTGGCTGGAGTAGGGATGAATATTAGAAAAAATTTCTATTGGTTCATCTACAGAGTCATCATCATCAGATCAAGATACATATGGATAGATATTTGGGCTTGATATATTTCTATGCCCATAGCTTATTTGGGATGTTGTATAATCGAAGGATTGAATTACACGGTAACTCACCATGGAAGGATATTTTTGATTTTTCTACTAAATTTTATGTCTTTTGGGTAGTTACGGTATGTTGCTAGATATCAATCTTGACTTACGGATTCACAGAAATTAAAAAAGTTTAATTCAAAAATTAATTAGAAAGTGTTCTGATTAATTGATGTATTTGGACTGACCTTATCTAATCAGATTGGTTTAAGTCATTTGCTTAAGTCCACTGCTGGTTAGATATGGAATCCAATGAATCATACATATTAGGAATTTGATCATGGTCTAATCTAATTTGAATTTATTATAAATTCTATGGGTTTAAGTAAATTATTAGCACATGAATTGATTCAAGTTCTCAATTAATTGGGTTTGGTTCAAAGTTGTTTGAGCTAATCCTACCCTAATGCCTTGAATTTAATTGAATTAGGTTCAAACTTTAAGATATTAGATGCCTTAACTTATTTCAACATGAAAGAGTTTCGTGTTATCTAGATTCTTCCACGCCAAACCAAATGCCAAATAAATGCAATGCCCAAAATAAATAAGAGTGAAGAAGGAAGAGTCCTTCTTATTCACTCCTCTTAACTTCCTGCTTTAAATTCCCATGCTTTCCTTTATTCCACACCATCTGATGGTTTTTGGGAATAAGTGGGTGCAGAAGTGGAGGAGTCCTTCTACATAAAGGCTCTTCCACACCCAACAATTTTCATACGAAGAATTTATTCTTCATAGGAAACAATGGGTCACACCGCGTGAAAGCCAATGCGCCAAACTTTATTTCTCACCCGCCACCTCTTAATTCTTACATGCCTATATTTAAGGGAATGAAAGAAGGAAGAGTCCTTCTTCCCTTGGTCTCTTTCACATGTCTTGTATTTGATGTTGTGCATTAATTTTTGTGGAACCCAAAGGGACACCGTGTGAAGAAAGCTATGCACAAAGAGTTGGCACCCCTTGGGGTTGTATGAAGTGCCTCTTCATTCCTTTTTTAAGGGCGCTCCATATGGGATATGGCGTGCAATCCTAAGGGATATGGCGTGCAATCCTAAGGGGCTTAGGTATGGGATCTTGTGAGAAAGAGAAGGAAAAAATCAGAAAAGAAAGGAAAGAAAAAGACAAAGAAAAGTGATAAAAAAATAGAAAGAAAAGAGAGGAAAATTTAGAAAATAGATTGTCTACTTTTCACTATGATTGAAATATCCAATAGTTGGATATTTTAATCTAATTTGGGTGTGTCTAATCTGTTGAGAAAAGATTTAGGTGTGGTCTAAGTGGAGGTTTGAAGGCAATCAAGTGGTGGTGCAGTCTATCCTTGTAAAGGAAACCGGCAGTGAATTTGTGAAGAAGGCTGCGGCACCACATCGAGTTGGGAAGGATCCTGATTAATCCCGTGTGGATCACCGTTGAAGGACATCTACTTTGGTATCTTGTGGAGACCATCCTCGCACCGATTCATCATCTTCGAGAATGTATAAATTCTATCTTATATGCATACAAGATTTGTTTGATTGATTTCTGTAAGGTGTTCCTTGGGTTTGTATTCTGGTTAATATGTTTTAAGTGTTAAAACTTATTCTACGCATGTTAAAAATTTTGAAAACCATATTCATCTCCGCAATCGGACCCAACAACAACTGGATTTAAAACTTCAGGAACCCGATGACAGCCGCTACAATATTTTAGCTCTATAAGCTGGCTTTGGAACTAAGCTTCGTGACTCTTAACAGAACCAGACAACCATGGATGGAAATGGAGTTCAGCGACAATCTTTTTGGTGAAACGTTATTACTCCTTAATGCATGGCGGTATAACATCTCAGTTTGGGAAAATAATCTGGAAGCTCCCAATTTTGGAGAAAATTAAAGTCTTCAACTGGCTGTGTTGGATGGATACACCACCTCCCAAGACCTTTTCAGTACCATGCGATGCAGCAGGAAGAAAGAAGAAACAAAATAAAACAATCAAAATACGTGGATCAGCCACAAAAGGGCTCGCCTCCACGGGGCATGCCAACTTCACTATGAAAAAAAAATTTTACAAGAGGAGATCTCACCCTCAACCCTCGTACACCCAATTTCTCTCTCACATGAAGTTCTCCTTGCAAAAACTCTCTCCTTTGGAAGACCCCCTAAACCCCTGAAGTGATCGGTGTCCGCTATCCAAGGGCCTCCCGCTCCTTCTCTCTCAGCGCTTCAGCCTCTCTTTCTTCTCTCGATTTTTGTACGGCTCCGTACGGTGCATCCTCCAGCAAAACCAGACCACTCTGTTTCCTTCTGTGCCTCACAGGCCTTTTTAAAAGGCTTAAACCCAATTAGATTAGGTTTAAGACTCCTTAATCAACCCATATAAGGACCTGGACCGTTGGATCGAGAACCAGATCAACCTACGCCCTCCGATCGGGCTCCGATCCATGGAATAGTATCGTGGACCGTGAGAAACGCATGAAAAATGCCCACGCGGTCCACAGGCCCAGTCGTGGACTGCCCGGTCCACGATGGACCAGGGTACAAGCCCAAGCAAGGCGCCTGGGCGTGGGCCGGCCTGCATGAGTGGGCCTGGGTCGTGCGCCCAGCTAGGCCGCCTGCCCGCCTGGGCCACATGCCTGGGTCGTGCGTCCCGCATGTTGGCCCCGCCTGGGCCTCCTACTGCCACCTGCGGCCGCACCGCCGCCACTCCATCAGTCGTCGGTGGTCCTCTGCCACCTCGGATCTCGTGCCAACTTCAAAAGCTCGTATCTCCTCCATCCGAGCTCCGTTTGGGGTGATCTTGGTCTCGTTGGACTTTATTTTTCATCGCGAACCTCACTGTGGGCTCAATATGGGTTGAATCTCGAAGCATCAAATCCTAACAATCTCCATCTTGACTTGATATTCGATCTCCTCCAAGCTTTGAGAGCTTCTGGATCTGCTCACCCCCATGCCTTGGGGCAATCGCCTGCTGATCATGGATGGGCAAATATGGGAGTCGAGCTAGGCTGCTCGATCCCATCTCTGTCGTATGTTATGCTCCTCCTGACCTGAGACCTGCTCGAGGCATCGTCCTGCGACAATAAGAATCTCACCTTGCGATGTCGCCTCTCATCCTCTCGAGTCTCCTGTCTCGTGCCCGATCCACTTCCACCTAGAGCTCCACCTCGATATGGGCTCCACCTGGCTCCCGAAGCTCCACCTCGCACTGGGCTTCTTACCAAGTAATAATGTCCTCTACTCCCCTTCTTTCCCTCCAGCACAATCCTATCGCCATGTAGCACCCTTAGGATTCCTCCACCAGCTACCGTCCTGTAGCCTCACGAATCCAGTTTGCTAAGTGAGATAAGATTCTGTCTAAAATTCGATATGTATCGGATCTCTCTCAATCTCCTCACTGCACCGTCATGTGTCCTTCAGTTGACCGTTCCAATGCCTCTGATCGCACAGCTTGATCCATCCGGTAGATATACAGTGCCCTCACTATTCTCCAGAGAGTCAAACTGCTTCTCTTTGCAATATACATGATTGGGACATGCAGAATCTAATATCCACTGCTGGAAAGAAGTAGATACCTCGTCAGATATCTCCAGGACATCTCCATCTGAATCACTGTCGGCCGTTGCTACAGCAGCCACCGTTCAATTTTTGAGTTGAGGGCAATCTCTGGCTAGATGCCCCAACTCCTCACACCGATAATATTTGATTTTGCTCAAGTCCCTCCTAGACTTGGACCACCCTCGTTGTGATCTTCTGTCGCTCCATCTACCACCTCTTGCTCCTCCAGAAGCCATCAAAGCTGAGCTACCACCACCTGAGCTCAAAATCGAGTTCTCCCTCCTGAGAACCTCATTTTGGAGTATTGTTGCAGTGACTTCATCCATCTTGATAGTGCTCTTCCCCACTAGAAGAGCAGTCACCAAGGTCTCGTTACGAAAGGGGAAGCGACGCCAGCAAAACCAGCGCTCTGGTCTTGTCCTCAACATTCTCATCAATGCTGAAGAGGTCGGTGAGGATCTTCTGAAAGTGGCTGAGATGCTCCTGCATGCTCTGTCCCTCAGTCATCCGTAGTTGGTAGAACTGCCTCTAGAGGAAAAGAGTGTTGGTAAGAGACTTTACCATATACAACTCCTCGAGCTTCGACCACAGCACCATCGAAAAAGTCTCGCTCAGCACATGGATCACCACTTCATCCGTCAGGTACATGCAGATGATGCTCACCGCCTACATCTGTAGCCATTTCCAATCTCACACCTCCATGGTGGTCGACTTCTCATTGCACAAAAGAGCATCGATCAATCCCTGTTGGATGAGCAAGTCCTTCACCCTTGCCTGCCACAAGGAGAAATTACTCTTACCATCAAACTTATTGATCTCTATCTTGATTGTTCCTGTCTTCTCCATCTTCAGTCTTGCTCACCACCGCTGTAATCTGCATCCTTGTACTGCCTTACTCTGATACCTCTAGTTGGGTGGATGTCTGGCCAGGACACCACCTCCCAAGACCTTTTCAATACCATGCAATGCAGCAGGAAGAAAGAAGAAACAAAATAAAACAATCAAAATACATGGATCAGCCACAAAAGGGCTCGTCTCCACGGAGAATGCAAACTTCACTATGAAAAAGAAATTTTACAAGAGGAGATCTCACCCTCAACCCTCGTACATCTAATTTCTCTCTCACCTAAAGTTCTCCTCGCAAAAGCTCTCTCTTGGAAGACCCTCTGAACCCCTGAAGTGACCGGCATCCGCTGTCCAAGAGCCTCCTGCTCCTTCTCTCTCATCGCTTCAGCCTCTCTTTCTTCTCTCGAATTCCGTACGGTGCATCCTCCGGCAAAACCAGACCACTCTGTTTCCCTCTATATCTCCGAACTTAAATCCAATTAGATTAGGTTTAAGACTCCTTAATCAACCCATATAAGGACCTGGATCGTTGGATCGAGAACCAGATCAACCCATGCCCTCTGATCACGCTTCGATCCACGAGAAATGCATGGGAAACACCCACACGATCCACAAGCCCAATCGTGGACTGCCCGATCCATGGTGGACCGGGGTACAGGCTCAGGCAAGGCGCCTGGGCCGAGGCCGGCCCGCACGCATGAGCCTGGGCCGAGCCCACGCACGGGCTGGGCCGCGTGCTCGCTTGGGCCGCACGCCTGGGTCGTACATCCCGCGCATTGGCCCTGCCTGGGCCGCACGCCGCCGCTGCTCCGCTGGCCCGCCGTCGGCCACCGGCGGTCCTCCACCCCTCGGATCTCGTGCCGACTTCAAAAGCTCGTATCTCCTCCATCCGAGCTCCGTTTGGGGTAATCTTAGTCTCGTTGGACTCCGTTTTTCGCCGCGAACCTCACTGTGGGCTCAATATGGGCTGAATCTCAAGGTGTCAAATTCTAACACTTTGCGATTACAAAAAGATACTACTGATATTCTACATCGGAAGGCTGTAAGAGTGAATCCACTATGTTTCCTCTAGGGTGAGGAAGAGGAGAATGGCAACCATCTCATGTTTGGCTGCATCTTCGCAAAATGTTTTTGGCACTATCTTCTTCGAAAACTGGGCATTTCTGAACTACCGCTGGATGTCAAAAGGGCCTGGATTGAATGGATACATCAAACTCTTGTGAAACAGCTCTTCCCAGCAATTGAGGGTTTGCTGGCAATTGGTTGTTGGATGTTGTGGAGAAAAAGAAACAATCGAAGATTTAACTTTGAAGCTAAGGCTTTAACTGAATCAATAAATCTGGCTGTTTTCTTGTTTCAAAGATGGATAACAGCGCCAGCGGCAAAAGGTGATTAATGCAAGCTAGTAATAGCCACTTTGGGTTGTTTAACCAACCCAAGGGAAATAGAGGAGAGGGAGGTTCGTGGTTCATTATGGGAACTCCTTGCATGGGAGGCGCACGTCCCGCGTAATATATCATGCATGGCGAAACAGTCACATAAGATGGGATGAAATTTAGGAAGCCAGGTTTGTAAATTAGTTTACTCTGAAGGGAAATGGGGTAAATGTAGTGCAAAAAAGAGAGAGGGTGGGGACATGAGGCCTTTTTATGATTGGTCACCCAAACGTATTTGGTGTTTAAATCATCCCAATCGTGTACTGTTCTTAAAATACTCTGGTGATTACTCATCCAGTCGTTTTGAATAAAAGATAGGAAGTGTCTCACTTCCACCACCTATGTCTTAAAAAAAAATATGTAACTAGGTAGGCATGATTATCCCACACCTGCCTCTCTCATTAAACGTATACTTCCCTTCTGCCAGCTTCAGCCAATCCTTACAGTGTGGGGTATATTGCAACCAAAAAATGATAGAATAAATCGGCTGGTTGTTCAGTTTTGGCATCTCATTATTTTTTTTTGATTGATTTGGGAGGTGGAACCCACCCATGATTTAATTAAGCATGATGAAGATTTATAGAGTAACGAATCAAGCTGAGGGATCGAAGATGGTAGAGAAAATTTACAGGTTTTCAGGTTCAGAAGAAAAAAAAACTATAAAAAGTGGTCATGGACTTCAGGTTTTCAAAGTTTGAAGTCACGAATTACAGGTTTTGTTGGGGCATATGTGATTTGGTTGCAGCTCTTCGGTGTGACCATAGAAAATATGAAATTCAATCTTCAGGTGAGGGGCTACCAGAAACTCTGTTTTACTCTGTTAGCAGGCCCATAACACCCCACTACAAGTCATGATCCTTCACACTCGGTCACATAACAGCCACTAACTCAACTAAATAACAAAGTAGATCATGAGAGATATGTGCAAAGGCCACGTTCCTAAATTCTAGTGCACTTTGAATCACTCACACACGTTCAACACTCCCCTTGATTCAAAATTGCATACACCAAGGAGTGATCTGAAGTAGAAATGCTTGTTATAAGGAAGTGAGTTAATAAAAATATCTGCAACTTCTTCATGTGTATTGCAGTACTTTAGCTCCACCAGTCCTTTAGCCACCAAGTCACGAATAAAATGTTGTTGAATGTCGATGTGCTTTGTTCTTCCATGAAAAGTTGGATTCTTTGTCATTGCTATTGCTGCTTGATTGTCGCACATTATATTAGTAGTTCCTTTTTGAGGTTGACAAAGATCTTCAAGTAGCCTTCTCAACTATAAAGCTTGACAAGCTGAAGATGCTGCAGCCATATACTCTGCTTCAGAAGATGATAAGGCCATTATTGCTTGCTTTTTTGAACTCCACGAAATAGCTCCCGATTCAAGAGTGAGCACATTGCCAGAAGTGCTCCTTCTATCATCTACAGAACCTACCCAATCACTGTCTGAAAATCCAAACAAGTTAAAATTAGTTATATGTGAATACCAAATTTCATAATTCATTGTCCCGGTGATGTAGCATAATATTTACTTAGCAGTTCCAAAATGATGCTTGGTTGGATTATGCATAAATCTGGAAACAACACCAACAGAAAAGGCAATATCTGGTCTAGTATGTGTCAAATAAATCAAGCCACCAACAAAACTTCTAAACATTTTTGTATTTGCTATTTTTGTACCATCTTCAAACCTCAACTTCTCATTTATGTTCATAGGAGTGGCTGCCCCTTTGCAATTTAACATTTCAAACCTTTTCAGCAAATCTTTAGCATATTTCTCTTGTGATACAAAAATTCCTTCTTCACTTTGCTTAATCTCAAAACTAAGAAAATAATGCAATATGTCCAAATCTGTCATCTCAAATTGTCTCATCAAGCTTCTTTTAAATTCTTGCACAAGAAAATTTGAAGAACCCATGTATATTATATCATCAACATAAAGGCAAACTAAAAAAAAATCGTTACCTTTCCTTTTTAAATAAAGTGTGGGTTCATTCTCACTTCTTATAAATTCATTTTGGTAAAAATATGAGTCAATCTTGGTGTACCATGCTCTTGGTGCCTGCTTCAATCCATAAAGAGCTTTCTTTAACTTGTATACCTTATTCTCTTTGCCATTAACTATGAATCCATTAGGCTGACAAACATAAACTTTCTCTTCTAATTCACCATTTAGAAAAGCAGACTTAACATCAAATTGATAAAGAGGCAATTTTAATTGAGCAGCTAATGCCAGAATAATTCTTACAGTTTCAAATCGAGCAACTGGGGAGAAAGTTTCTTGAAAATCAATACCTTGCTATGGTGCATACCCTTTTACTACCAATCGGACTTTGTACTTTTGGATGCGTCCATCTGCATAATATTTAGTCTTAACAATCCATTTCAAACTAATTACATTTTTACCTCGAGGCAAGTCTACTAACTCCCATGTTCTATTTTTTTCAAAAGCTGCTATCTCCTCTTTCATAGCACTGCGCCATTTCTCCTCTTCTATTGCTTCATCAAAGCTTATCGGATCTAAAACAAACAAAGCAAAATTACTAGTTTCATAAATTTTTGCTAATGATCTGAATTTTCAAGGGGGACTTTCATTAGAAGATTTTGAAGAAGTCAAGCAACTGCTACTTGGTGAGATTGGAGGAGATGAATTTGTCAAAGAAGTGCTTGTACTTGCTATAGTTGAGGAAAAAGTTGGATCTCCTAGTTCTTCATTAGGAACTTGAATTTTTTACTCTTTTGACTGGTCATTCCATTTCCAACTTGCATTTTCATCAAATATCATATTTTTGCTAATAACAACTTTACCACTAATTGGGTTGTATAATCGATATGCTTTGGATTGTGGGCAATAACCAATAAAAATGCATTTTTCAGACTTCTCATCAAGCTTATGATGATTTTCAGAATTAACCAAAGTATATGCAATTGATCCAAAAATTTTTAGGTGACTTACCCTTGGCTTTTTACCTTTCCAAGCTTCATATGGAGTCATATTGAGGACAGCCTTGGTAGGAGAGATGTTTAGCAAATATACTGCTGTTGCAACAGCTTCTGCCCAAAAAATATTTGGAAGGTCCTTTTCTTTCAATAAACTTCTAGCTATTTCCATCACTGTGCGGTTCTTTCGTTCCGCTACACCATTTTGCTCGGGTGAGTATGGTGCTGTAAGTTCCTTATAGATGCCATTTTCATCACAAAAATGATTAAATTCGTTAGATAAAAACTCATCACCTCGATCTGTATGAAGGATCTTTAAAGAACAACCACTTTGCTTTTCAACCAATGCTTTAAACTTTCTAAAAGCTTCAAATGTTTCTGACTTGCATTTTAGAAAATAAATCCAACTCATGCGGCTATAGTCATCTGTGAACAACAAAAAATATCGACTCCCACTCAAGGTCTGAGTCCTCATAGGCCCACAAAGATCAGCATGTATAAGCTCAAGAGAACATCTTGCTCTCCATGCCTTTCCAATAGGAAATGGCTTTTTACATTGCTTTCCATATATGCATCCTTCACATACATTATCAAAAGAGTCAATCTTAGGCAATCCATTCACCATATCTTTTTCAATCAACAATTTCAAACCATTTATATTGAGATGTCCATATCTTAAATGCCACAAAAGAGATTCACTCTTCACATAAGCAGTCAATGCATGCCTATCAATACTTGAAATTTCAAGTGGGAACATTTTGTTTTGTGTTATTTGAACATTAGCTATAATTTGGCCTAAACTTTTCACTTTAATAGCACATGAGGCATTATCAAATAAAATAAAATACCCATTGGTAATTAACTGCCCAACACTTAGCAAGTTGTGTGCCAAACTAGGAACATAGAAAATATTATGAAGATGCTTTACTTTACCATGGCTTGTTTTAACTGTAATTGTACCTTTCCCTTCGACTTGAACTTCCTTATCATCTCCAAGTCTAACCTGCATCTTCTGTGATTTATCAAGATCTTGAAACATAAATCTCGCTCAAGACATATGGTTAGAACATCCACTATCCAAAAACCAAACCTCGTTTAATTCATCATTAACATGATTACAAGCCATGAATAACTTACTTTCTTCTTCTTTTTCTTCTGCATAACTGACATGCTTTTCTTTGTTCCAACAATTTGCCTCTACGTGCCCAAATTTCTTATAATGATGGCATTGGATTCCATTCCGGTTGCCTCAATACTCATTGAATGATTGTCGGTGATCATCAAATCACCCACTGCCTCGACCTCGACTTCGAACTCGGCCACGACCTCTTTTTGTGACTCTATTAGACTTATCTTTGAGTGTAGAGGTCTCCCCCTTCACCTGAAATGCCTTTTCCTTGACTTTCTTAGTTGATCTGTTCATTCTAGCATCATGAGCTTGCAAAGAATCCACTAATTCATCAAATAAAAAAATAGATAAGTCCTTAGATTCCTCAATAGCAGCAGCAATATGATCATATTTAGGAGTTAAGCTTCTCAAAACTTTTGCAACTACTAATTCTTTAGAAATCTTTTCATCATATGATTTCATTTGGCTAACAATAAATGTAACTCTGGATAAAATTTTTTGCAGCAATTCATTGTTTCTCATGAATAAAGTTTCAAAATCCCGACGAAGAGACTAAAGTTTCACAGTAATTACCTTCGATGACCCCGGAAACTCTTTTTGCAATATTGTCCAAGCTTCTTTTGCAGTAGTTGCAGCAATGATTCTTGAGAAGATGGACTCGTGAACTACTTGTTGCATGAAAAATAGTGCCTTGGAATCCTTCTTTCTATTTTCTCTCAACTTTTCTTCTTCATCTAGATCTGCATATCCATTCTCAACCAAATTCCAAAGGTCTTGTGACATAAATAAAGTCCTCATTTTAATGCTCTAAAATTCATAACATTCACCTTTAAAGATAGGAATTGAGGGTTGAGAAATGCTTATGGAACTTCCAAAGACTGCCATGTTGCTACCCAACAGCTTACCTCCTTACAACAATATTAGCCATGAATTTGACTTACAAGTCTTCAAGCTGCAACAGCACCAATCATTTGTCTTTTGTTTGCCCACACGTAATCGGAACCTGGCTGCTCTGATACCAAAAATATTGGGGAAAAAAATAAAAAAGAAAGAGGAGGGTGGAATTAGTTCTCTGCGATGAGAACACTACACAAACAATGAACCAGAGTTAACATAGTTTTTGTGGAACGGAAACTTCATTAATGCCTCGTCAAAAGACTTCAATACAGTGCCCTTTTTTTTTATAGGCATTCACGGTAACAGACGTTCCCATCCATTACTAACTAACACCCTACTACAAGTCATGGGCCTTCACACTCGGTCACATAACAGCCACTAAACTAAATAACTAAGTAGATCATGGGAGATATGCACAAAGGCCACGTTCCTAAATTCTAGTGCACTTTGAATCACTCACACACGTTCAACACCCATACCAGCAATTAGACCATTTTTAGCTGATACCTCAAGTATCTGGTTCAGAACGTCTATTGCCAGGTTGAAAAGAATGGGAGAAAATGGATCCCCTTGCTTTAAGTCCTATTTTGTTTTGATCCATTTCAATGGATTTCTATTAAGGAGAAGCGCCACCTTGTTTGTTGTGAGAATGCAGTCCATCCACTTGCACCATTTGTCACTGAATCCTCTTAGCTTTAGTATTTCTAGTAGGAATGGCCAGCTAACACGATCGAAGGCCTTTTTGAAGTCCAATTTTAGAAAAAATACCTGGATTTTTCTTCTTTTGATTATAAGAGAGGATCTCTGTTGCTGCAGTTTGAATGCTACCTGGTCATCTAGAATGATGCCTCTGATGAGATTAGATAGATGGATGTTCAGCACTTTGGATAAAATTCCATTCATCAGGCTGATTGGGCGAAAGTCATGGATAGTTTTGCATTCTTGTTTTTTAGAGATGAGTGAGATAAAGGTATAATTCAGTCTGAAAATATCAGTTTGGCAAGCATAGAACTGGTCGAAGAAGTTGAGGATGTCAACCTTGATAATTTTCCAATAGATCTGGCAAAATTCATTTGGAAACCCATCAGGGCCTGGAGCCTTGCCCTTAGATTGGAGATTGCTCTGATAATTTCCTCTTCTGTAAATGGGTTATCCAACACCTATGGTTGCTGCATCTGTGTTGGATAGAGAGATTTCCAGTCTGCCGTTGAGGTCGTTGAAGAGGCTTTACCAAGCAGTTCTGAGTAGTAACTTAGGAAGGTGTCTTCAATTTTTTTGGGTTCGGTAGTTGTAGACCCTCCACAGTCGATGCTTGTAATGAGATTTTTCCTCCTTCGGCCACTAGCATAAGCATGGAAAACTTCGTATTATGATCTCCTTGCAAAAGCCAAGTGACGTGTGATCTTTGCTTCCATAAAATTTCCTCTGCTTGCAGAATACCTTCCAGCTGATCCCTAAGTGCTTTCCTTCTACCATGTTCTGCAGAGGATAGGTTTCTGCTCTCTTCTTGAGCATCGAGGGCAAGAATTTGTTCTTTTATTTGAGTCTTTTTTCCTCAGAATGTTTCCATTAGTTGCTCTGTTCCATACCTTGAGCCTTCTTCTTAAGTATCCCAATTTCAAAACCAAAGAGTTGATGCATCAGGGGAGTTGGGTGCAGTCTTCCACCAGGCTGCGATCAGATCTTTAAGTTCAGAATTCTGGACCCAAAAAAGTTTCAAAACGAAAAGGTTTTCTGAGAGGGGAGTTTTGGCATCTCGTTAATTAGTATGGTTTGGATTTTAAAAACTACTGGTACATAATCAATAAGCCAATTGAAAGAAGATGGACAGAAAGAAGATACCATGTTATAGGAACTTAAATTAATCTAAGAGGATCACATCAATCCTTCATTCTTTTTATAATATTAGATATTTTGGTAAGAAGTAACTATCGTTCACCTAACATTTAGTTTCCTTAACATCTTAAATTAATCTAAGAGGCCCTCATTACCTTAAAAAAAAAAACAAAAACAAAAACAAAAACAAAAAGACAAATCTAAGAGGGCCTCATCAATTCATCATGTGTTTTTGAAAATTAGATATTTTGATAAGAAGTCAATGTTCCCCACCAGGCGTTTAGTTTACTTAAGATCCTTTCCTTTTCACACATAAGCAGGACATGCACTGCCAATAATAAGTAGAATTATCTCAGAAAGTTAGAAGGAAAACAATTTAAATGCTTGCTGTTTGGAAATTCAATTACAGTTGTAAGTCAATTATAGCTTCTTTGTTTTCAGATTCTCCTCTAGCGTTTGGTTCATCAGGTCTTGAATCGGATATTGCATCTGCTTCTCCACGGCTTTTTTGTCTCTCCTTTTTCTTTTGCCATAAAAATTTTGCCTTACTTTAAAACCAATGTTTAGAATTAGTTGTATTTTTGACCACTTTGGTTTGGTCACCTAAATTTTAAGGGGTTGGAAAATCTATGCATCGCATTCTATTATATACCCCACATCTTACCGTGAAGAAGAATTAGTGAATAATTGGCATCACTAGAAATTGCATCTTGTGTTTATTCTTTGTTTTAATATGCTATTATGCTTGATTATCCCACACCTGCTTGTCTCATTAAACATATACTTCCCATCAGCCGGCTTCGGCTAATCTTTACAGTTTGGTGTAAATTGCAAACATAAAACGATGCAATAAGCTGGTTGGTTGTTCAGTTCCGGCATCTTGCTAATTAGTCTGGTTCTGGATTTTTAAAATTACTCGTAAATAATCAATAAGCCAATCCAAATAAGATGGAATGGAAAGAAGATACTGTGTTATATGAACTTAAATTAATCTAAGAGGACCTCATCAATACTTCATGCTTTTCACAATATTAGATATTTTGATGAAGTAACGGTCATCCATCTAGCATTTAGTTTCACTAACATCTCAAATTAATCTAAGAGGGCCTCATCAATTCATCATGCATTTTACAATATTAAATATTTTGATAAGAAGTCAATGTTCCCCAGGAAGCATTTAGTTTACCTTTTTTTTTTTAAGATAAATTATATTTTTAGTCCTTAAACTATATCATATTTTTTTAAATGATCCTTAAACTATGAAACCGTAACTTTTAGTCTCCAAAGTTTCTGAACCGTTTTAATGTTACCCTTCATCCCGTTTGTGGTGACTTTCTCGCACCGAAAATCCTATTTGGCACTATCGATGCACATGTAGTTGGTTTAACTGGAATAGGTGACACCAGCGCTGAGCTGGAAATAAGTTATTTAACAAAAGTGATGATATGGTGTCCGGTGCCAAATCGGTTTCCTTCCCAAATGACAGTGCCGTTCCCTTCTTCAAGCAATTTTTTCGCCTCTACCCTAATTTCTCAGGACCCCTCCTCTAGTTCTCTCTTCCCATCAAAAATTGTTCTTCCCCTCTTCGAAGAAGACCGTCAATCATCACCGGCCTTCTTCTCCCGAATCGAACGTCGGTCTGCATATTGTGGGAATCCTCATCGGCCTTCTTCTTCCGCCCAAATCTGATACTCACTCTAGGTTTATGGGATTCCTCATCGATCTGGCTATCCGCATCAAATGAAGATTTGTATCCATATTATTTTGGGTTTATAGGATGTATGATTGTGCTTGGCTTTCTAAAAACTACGAAGGTACTTGCCTTTATTTGTCACTAGTTGTGCCATACGGTGTTTGTTACTGATTGTGCCCTCGGTCAAATGTTGAGATTGATTTGGAAGGAATTTGGTAGAGGTTTTTATTGTGTTGCTTATATTTAATGAATAAGTGATACTGCATATTCAAAATATTCTTGATGCCTTGCTAAATAATGGTTTCATTTGTCTGTAGTTGTGGCCTAGGGTTTAGATATGGCTATCGATTTTTTTTCTATCACATTTCGTTAGGGTGGCAAGTTCATATTCAGACCTACAGTACAATAAATTGGGTGCCAAATTTCTATATATGATAGTGTTGATCCTGATAGAATATCTATTCTGGAGTTGGAGGGCATGTTAGAGGATATTGGAATTTTTAACATCTCAATTTTCATAAACAATGGCTTGAAATTTATCTTTGGAGATCAAGATATGTTAAATATGATTGTAGACATTCCAACAGATGGGATGATATTTATTTATGTGGAACACGGAAACAAAAGTGACAGTAGTCATCAAGGAGCTGTGCTGGAGCCGGAACCAGAGCAGCAGACTGAATTGCAGTCTTGTTCAATTGCAGTCCCACGCGTTGGCCCTGTCTGGGCCGCGCACTACCACTGCTCCGCCAGTCCGCCGGTGGTCCTCCGCCCCTCGGATCTTGTGCCGACTTCAAAATTTCGTATCTCCTCCATCCGAGCTCCGTTTGGAGTGATCTTAGTCTCGTTGGACTCCATTTTTCGCCGCGAACCTCGCTGTAGGCTCAATGTGGACTGAATCTCGAGGCGTCAAATCCTAACACTTTGCTATTACAAAAAGATACTACTGATATTCTACATCGGAAGGCTGTAAGAGTGAATCCACTATGTTTCCTCTAGGGTGAGGAAGAGGAGAATGGCAACCATCTCATGTTTGGCTGCATCTTCGCACAGCGTTTTTGGCACTATCTCCTTCAAAAACTGGGCATTTCTGAACTACCGCTGGATGTCAAAAGGGCCCAGATCGAATGGATACATCAAACTCTTGTGAAACAGCTCTTCCCAGCAATCGAGGGTTTGCTGGCAATTGGTTGTTGGATGCTGTGGAGAAAAAGAAACAATCGAAGATTTAACTTTGAAGCTAAGGCTTTAACTGAATCAATAAATCTGGCTGTTTTCTTGTTTCAAAGATGGACAACAGCGCTAGCGGCAAAAGGTGATAAATGCAAGCTAGTAGCAGCCACTTTGGGCTGTTTAACCAACCCAAGGGAAATAGAGGAGAGGGACGTTTGTGGTTCGTTATGGAAACCCCTTGCGTGGAAGGCGCACGTCCCACGTAATATATCATGCATGGCGAAATAGTCACATAAGATGGGATGGAATTTAGGAAGCTGGGTTTGTAAATTAGTTTACTCTGAAGGGAAATGGGGTGTCACCGTAGTGCAAAAAAGAGAGAGGGTGGGGACATGAGGCCTCTTTATGATTGGTCACCCAAACGTATTTGGTGTTTAAATCGTCCCAATCGTGTTGTGTTCTTAAAATAGACTCTGGTGATTACTCATCCAGTCATTTTGAATAAAAGATAGGAAGTGTCTCACTTCCACCACCTATATCTCAAAAAAAATATATGTTACTAGGTAGGCATGATTATCCCACACCTGCCTCTCTCATTAAACGTATACTTCACTTCTGCCAGCTTCAGCCAATCCTTACAGTTCGGGGTATATTGCAACCAAAAAATGATAGAATAAACCAGCTGGTTGTTCAGTTTTGGCATCTCATTATTATTATTATTTTTTGATTGAAATGGGAGGTGGAACCCACCCATGTTTTAATTAAGCATGATGAAGATTTACAGCGTAACAAATCAAGCTGAGGGAGCTAGATTCGAAGATGGCAGAGAAAATTTACATGTTTTTAGGTTTAAAAGAAAAAAACTGTAAAAAGTGATCATGGACTTCAGGTTTTCAAAGTTTGAAGTCACAAATTATAGGTTTTGTTAGGGCATATGTGATTTGGTTGCGGCTCTTTGGTGTGACCATACAAAACATGAAATTCAATCTTCAGGTGACGGGCTACCAAAAACTCTATTTTACTCTATTAGCAGGTCCCTCAGTGAATTAAACAGAGGTGTAGTCAGCTCTTGTTTCCACCATTTAGCAGCTTGAAGCTAGTCTTTTAATACTAATACTGCCAATCCTATCTCAATTGTCTTTCCATAGGAGTATGCTTCAAAGTTAAAAATCCTTCTATTTTGTTCCTTCCATAGACACAGAATTGCTGAAATTATGCTATACATTTCCTGTTTAGCATTTCTTGTTTTCAAATTAATCATCCAATCGCCCAGCAGGCCTTGAACAGTAAGTGGTAGAGGAGGAAGTGAAAGACGCTGTATGATCACATTCCAAACCTGAGAGGAAAACTGGCATGCAAGGAATAAATGGTTGACGCTTTCCTCTGCAGAACAGCACAGAGGATAGTGAATAGGTGCTGGGAATTTACACTTACGTAGATTATCAGCAGTGAAAACTTTGTTGTGAAAAATTAGCTACATGAAGATTTTAACTTTGGTCGGGATAGGCAGAGACCAAATAATCATGGGGAACCATGAGACCATCCCACTATGAATAAAGAACTTGTATGCACTGCTGACAGAGAAGATTCCATTGACTGTCTATCTCCAGCATAGGGTGTCAGTATCAGAAGAAAGGTGAATAGATCTTAAAAGAATCTACAAGTGGTTGAATTCTGATCTAGCACTAGAGTTAAGGGGGTCTCGGAAGTTCTGTTGTCTATCTGCAGCATGAAGAAATTCATGGACTATAATATTCAATGAAAGTATAAATCTAAAGAGGTTTGGGAACAAGTCTTGCATATAATTTCCTTCATACCAGCGGTCAATCCAAAGAGAGTCCGTTCTCCATTTTCTAATCTGCTTTCAATGCAAACATTGAACAGTGGGTGGACCTTTAGGATACTTTTCCAAGACTGAGATGCCTGCAGAGATCGTGATATTAGCACTGTAAGAACATTCATGTCATCATAGTATGCATTTTGAATTAACATTCTCTATGTTTTTGTAGGTTCATTCATATATCTCCACCATCTTTTAAGGAGTAGGCATTTGTTAAAAAGTCTAAGGTTTAAAACACCCTGAACTCCAAGCTTCTTTGGCTTGCAAACATTTTCCCATCTTAGTAAGCAATGTCCTCCGTTGCATTGCTTATGCCCTCTCCATAATAAAAAATTCTTTCTTTACTGTTGTGGGAAGAAGGTAGCTTGACATCCAATATGAAGGCAACGATGTCAACACTGAATTAATCAAGGATAGACATCCTCCCATAGATAATAGCTTACCTTTCCAAGAAGCCAATTTCTTGTCTATCTTTTGTATTAAGTTCCAGTCTGTGATAACCCGGCCCGATGGGCCAAAAGCCCACTAAGCCCACCTAGGAAAAAAAAAAAAAAAGAGAGGGGGGAAGAAGACTCCTAATCGGAGTCTTCTCCTTCCCCGATCCTGATCGGAATCAGAGTCCTACGGTCATTAAAAGACCCTAGGACGAGCCCTATAAGAACCCCCCTCCTCTCCTCTAAGAGAGGACACAACAGTCACCGACGATCGCCGGAGTTCTTCTCTGATTTTTTCGATTGAAGCCGTGGCCCCTCGACTCGTGCTCGCCGCGATTTCACGCCGGTGGGGGTCATTGGAGGCCATGGTAAGTCCCTCCTCTTCCTCTCTTCTCTCTCTTCTTTCTCATGCCTGTGGACACGACCGCCGACGACAGGAGCCATCAGATTTCGTCGGAGAAGAAAGCCCTGTTCTTCTATCCCTTTTCCTGATTTTTTATGGCACCGACGGTCACCGCCGACCGCCGGCTTCGGCCTCCGAGCACGGGAGAGTCGCCCCTTCCCGTCGGTCACCGTCGGGTGGGGAATGGCCGTGATCGGCCAGTCAAAGGCACGGGGACCTTTAGGTCCCCTGTTTCGGCCAAAGAAGGCCACGGGAACAAGAAAAAGAAAAAGAAAAGAAAAAGAAAAAAAAAAAAAAAGAAAAGAAAAAAGAAATAATAATAATAATAAATACATATGAGAGAAAGTTTCTCTCATCTCTCTCTCTTAAGTCTTTCTCTCTCTAAAATTGGACTTTCTTTCTCTACCTTCTCTCTATATTTTCTCTCTCTAAATTCTCTCTCTATTTTCTCTCTCTAGACTTTTTATCTCTTTTTATGGATTTTATCTCTCTAGGATCATTCTCTCTCTCTGATTGCTTTATAGACCCTAGGATAAACTTGAGATGAAAATATGATGATCTGAGACTGCTCCGAAATTCGTGCAGTAGATTGGATCCTGATCCGATTCATATTCGAAATTGATAACATCGATCATGGTTAATCTATATTAAGTCACCCTGATATAATCTCTAATGATCTCAATCAGATATGTGTGTGTGTGTCAGATTCTCTAGCATCTGCTTTGTGAGGTCTTGAATTGGAAGTCTCTCTTCTCCAAGACTTTTTCATGTTTTTAGTTTTTCATTTGCGATAAAAATTTTGCCTTATTTTAAAATCATTGTTTAGAATTAGTTATATTTGTGACACATGGTTTGGTCACCTAAATTTTGAAGGGTTGGAAAATCTATGTATCTCATCTCATCGTAACCAGTCATCATTGTTTGTTCATTGTTTTAATATGCAATTATGCATGATTATCCCACACCTACCTGTCTCATTGAACATATAGGAAATGCTATGGCGCTCCAAAGGCCAGTATCGTCATTTTCTTTTATAAAAAAATTTCACCGTTCGATTAAGAAAGAACGGTTGTAGATGGGACACCGACTGTTCACGTGGCTGGTGCAGGTAATTGTTTCAACATCCAGAGGCAAATTAGCACTTTCTTACCGGATATCATTTTTTTATTATCCGAAAGTGATAGCCGGACATCAAACAGCTCCAAAATCTATATGGAGACGCCCTGCCTTCTCTCTTCAGTCTTCTTTTTCTTGGGCAAGGGGCCCGGCTGTTCTCTTGTACCTGCTACTGCTAACGTGGGAGGTGGGGTTTGGTTTACCATGGGAGATGGCTCCTCGGGGGGAAAAGAACCACGCCAAAGAGTGAACGTGAGACAGAGCGAGAGGAAGGGAGTTAGAGAGATAAGATGGTGGGCTTAGGCGCCGCGGGGATGGAGCGGGCAACCGGACGGTGGCGGCGCACGATTGGACGCACCGATGAGAGAGAAAGGCGACGGAAGAGTTTTTCCAGAAAAAAGAAAAAAAAAAAAAAAAAAACAAATGGATATGGATGACCGGTTTAGCAACCGGCTGGAAAATAAATTTACTTTAATAACCCTATCTAAGCAACGGCTAGGATGTATTCTATCTTCTAATAAAATATATTTAAAAAGTACTCTGTTCTGCCAGCTTCAACTTATTGTGGTGTAGAGAAAACTTCTTTAATCTCACATCGATTATGAGTCAAAAGGGAATATGGATTATATAGATTGAAATCTTCTCTCCCAATGTGAGGCATCTTTTAAAGGACAAAATCGTGACGCTCTAAATGATCAAGATCCATTGAAGCCTAAGATCCACTGAAGCCTAAAGATGAATCAAAATGGACAATACCTCACGTATGCAGAGACGAAGGCATAAGCCAACCATCTGGTAACAATTCGACAAAGTCCCAGAAAGAGGAAAAGAGAAAAGAACTCGAAAGAAAGACGAAGTTGACTTGAAAGTTGGGAGCAATAACCTTGGGCATTGGGGCAACAATCCGGCCGAGTCCCAGCACCAAAAGCAGTGAAAAGTAAAAATTTGGCTGAGAGTAACCCTATATATAGGATCCCCCTCAACGGTCAAGATGAAGACGGTCAAATCGAAGATTTACCAGATAATGACACATGGCAACATCTGGACCGATCATTGATCGGACGGTTCGACGCACTTGCCCCAGATTAAGCCACGTCACCTCTATCCGTATGAACGATTCCGATCCAATAACATTCGGACACTGACAATTGATACTGAATCGTCCGGTCAGTGTGACAGAGATACGATAAAATAGCTGATCACCTATATCTCGAAGAAAACGGTATCAAAATCGGGATTCGATGTGACAAAAAATAACTCCATTCATCCAACGTGACAAACTACGTGGTAATATACACGTCAACTCATCTTGGACTTGGGAGCAGGGGGCAACTGTTAGGATAAGTCAATCAACCCCCGACTCAAGTCAATCGACTACCGACTCTGACTCAACAATAGCCGACCAATCGACTGAATATGCGATTCTGACTCTTCATCGACCAACCGAACGAACCACACCGACCTATTGCCGACTGACCGACTAATGATTCGACTACTACCGATCGACAGCGAACGACTTAGATCTCGGCATAACAGAACTACTAGCCGACGATCGCTCATGAATTCTACCGATATATGGTCAGTTATACCGACATATGATCGGTCCGTTAACTCAGATATTCTATAATCGTCATGAACGGCTATCGGCCGCATGTCACGATGCAATCAGTGGGAATTAATGATTCACTACATGATTATGATTCGATAATTTAGCATCGTAAAATACGGGATCACGTCCGACAATTACAAAAACCTCATCTACAAAAGGGATAAGAAAAACGGGACTGGTAAATAAATTCTGGGCTAAAACTCTGCTACTGTTTACATTCAACTCCTGTTTACCAACTTCTCTCTCTGATTTAAGCATCGGAGGGTCTCCGCCGAACACACATTCGATCTATACGGATGCTATTTTGTAGATGTTCATTCTCCGTGATAGACGATGGAAAATTGGCTGCAACACAGCTAATCTTTACAGCTTCGGGTATATCGCAAACAAAAAACGATAGAATAAACCGGTTAGTTGTTCCGTTTTGGCATCTTGTTAATTAGTATGGTTTTGGATTTTAAAAACTACGGGTAAATAATCAATAAGCCAATCGAAAGAAGATGGATAGAAAGAAGATGCCATGTTATAGGAACTTAAATTAATCTAAGAGGATCCCATCAATCCTTCATTCTTTTTATAATATTAGATATTTTGGTAAGAAGTAACTGTCATCCGCCTAACATTTAGTTTCCATAACATCTTAAATTAATCTAAGAGAACCTCATTACCTTAAAAAAACAAAAACAAAAAGACAAATCTAAGAGGGCCTCATCAATTCATCATGTGTTTTTCAATATTAGATATTTCGATAAGAAGTCGATGTTCCCCACCAGGCATTTAGTCGATGTTCCCCACCAGGCATTTGATAAGTTGTAGTAGCCTTCCACCACCCTCACCACCTGGTCAAACATTATCTGAATCTTATCTCAAAAAAACATTATCTCAATCTAGTTATGTCCAAATACATGTGCTCATGTTTTGAAGACTAGCTTGGATTTTCTGATCACCATCAGCCAAGGAGACCATGGGTCCATACCATGCATCCAATTAATAACTCCTGAAATACTAAGAGTCCACAATGGATTGTCCTCTCTAGGAACAAGGCTGCCACAAATAAGATCAACCTCCAACTCTTTGCCTTGGGGTGCCTCCTAGTAATCATGGCTATCTGCATCATATTTGCATGGCTTCTTTTTGCCACACTTGCCTCCCTTCTTCTTTCTTTCAGATACAAAAGAATGGAACAACGAAAGGCAGTGTACAAGCTCCCTCCTGGCCCGAAGAAGCTTCCCTTAATTGGGAACCTGCATCAAGTTGGTAGGCTGGCTCATCACTCCTTATGGCAACTCTCTCAAAAATATGGCCCTCTCATGTATTTAGAACTAGGTAGCATGCCAATAGTGGTAATCTCATCTGCTGAGATGGCCAAAGAAGTAATGAAAACTCATGATCTCGATTTCTGCTCAAGGCCCCGCCTTGTTGCTGGCAGCAAATTTTCTTACAACTGCTTGGATATCAGCTTCGCACCCTATGGTGAATATTGGAGAGAGATAAGAAAGATATGCATCCTTGAACTTTTCAGTGCCAAGAGGGTGCAATCATTTCAATTTATAAGGGAAGAAGAGATTTCACTAATGATCAATAGTATCTCCCTTTCTTCAGCAACTCCTATAAATCTTAGCAGGCTGATGATGACACTGGCAACTAATATAATTTGCAGAGCTGCGATGGGTAAGAAGTACCAAGAAGGTGATTATGAGAAGGGTATATTTCACAGGCTTTTTACCGAATTGCAGGCTTTATTAGGCAGTTTTTATATTGCAGACTTCTTTCCATCAATAGGCTGGATGGACAAGCTAACTGGACTTGCAGGTAGGCTCGAGAAGAGCTTTAGTATGTTTGATGCTTTCTATGAGCACGTCATCGGGGAGCACATAGACCCTGAGAGGATAAGACCCGAACATGAAGACATAGTTGATGTATTGCTTCGGTTGCAAAGGGATGGACATCTAACAAAAGATCACATAAAAGCAGTGCTGACGGTATCCGTTTCTTACACCCTCATATTCTTCATCAAAATTTGCAAAGTCAATTTGCTTTTGCTTGCTTGTTGCGAAAAACTCTATTAAAATTTACAACTTTTGCTTTATTTTTGAACTGTACAAGGCTTTACTACTCATGCTTTTTATTGAGATTCTTATGGAGTTTCGCTAAACCGGATTTTAAAGCAATTCTTTTTCTTTCCTTTTGCTTAGGATATCTTCATTGCTGGAACAGATACAGCTTCTGCGACCTTAGAATGGGCTATGGCGGAGCTTGCAAGACACCCAAGGCTGATGAAGAAAGCTCAAGAAGAAATAAGAGCCTCTTTAGGAACTAAAGGGAAGGTGGAAGAAGGAGATCTTCACCAGCTTCAATACCTCAAGTCTGTGGTGAAAGAAACATGGAGGCTGCACTCTCCTGCCCCATTACTGCTTCCTCGAGAGTCCATAAGACACTCTAGGATTCATGGATATGATATCTTGCCAAACACAACACTGTATGTCAATGCTTGGGGGATTGCAAAAGATCCTAAATCATGGGATGACCCTGAAGAGTTCATTCCTGAGAGATTCATGGATAGTTCTATCGACTACAAAGGACATAATTTCGAGTTCATACCATTCGGTTCTGGTCGAAGAATCTGCCCTGCAATAAATCTGGGGACTTTGACAGTGGAGTTAGCACTTGCAAGCATGTTGTACCATTTTGACTGGGAACTGCCTGTTGGGATGACCAGAGAAGACATCGACATGAACGAGGCACCAGGAATTACGGTGCACAAGAGTTCTGCTCTGCACCTTGTAGCTATAAACCACCACATCAAGAAATAACCATAAATCATATCAGTTATAGTCTCATGTAAGATTAGGTGCAAGAAGTGTTTGTAGAAACCAAGGGAAGGAATATGTGCATGATGTTTTTTATGATCTGTGAATATCATGGCAAGAGTGGTAATGCTCTATCCAAATGGAAAAGTCTTTACTTGGAATATGTATGCACTGAACTTTCTTCTATAAAATTTGAGAGTATTTATGTTGTTTGAAGTGATAAATATTACTGCAGATTGAGTTGCTGATAGACATTAGCATGCTTAAGTGGGGAAGATCAAGCATTGTTCACCATATAATTTCTGTAACCGAGAAGGGACTCCCGAAAGGAGTCCACTTCTTCTCGCCGATCCCGTCGGAGAACGGACTCCTGGAGGCCCTTCGGCCATTGGACGACTCCTCTCTTATCCAATGAATTCCGATCCACCACCGATGAAAACCCTTGAGATTTGGCGATTTCTTTTCCATCGGTGTGCCCCAGCGAGTTGCCGCCGATTTGGCGCCGGGAGTGATGTAATCCGACCTGATCTCCCCTCCACGGTCTTCACCGAGTCCCATGGTCGTCGTTGACGGCTTCATCATCTCGATTTGCTGCCGGAGATCGCGGGATTTGGTTGAAGAACCGGCTGCCCTGCTTTGGTATTTTCTTTCCCCTGCTTTTCCTTCTATCTCTTCTCTTGCTGAGCCCGCTACCGTCGTGAAACATGGACTGCACGAGCTGCCAAGTGCCGCAGCCAGCAGGGTTGCTGCCGTCATGGGCCGCCGCTGTGGGAGTGGCGGACCTAGAACCCTTCCCCTGTTTTTTTTTTTTTTTTTTTTTCCTTCCCATTCTTCCTTCCTTTTCCTCATCGCCGGCTGACCGCCGTCGCTGATAATTCTGCGGCTGAGCGCCGCCACCACTCTCTCTCCCCAACTTTCCCTCTCTTTACCTGGTTTATCGGTCCCAATCGAGAGTCCGACAGTCATAATTTGTGGACCCAGGATGAGCTCAGTGTGGTGTCCTGGATTGGTTTCATAGGTGCCCATCCTTTTGGCCTCCACCCTAACCATCATCAGCCATCCACCGATTCATCATCGACAATCTCTTCTGACTTGTTACGGATGCCGACATCCATTTATTGAAGTTGAAAATTTGGTTACGCTATTCTGAATGATTAAAGCCACTGGTTGTCAATTTCTAGTCAGCCTCACCGTTATCATGCCTTCTGTTTTCATGATTAATATTGATATTACGTAGAAGTATGATTGATTTGAAGAGAAATACTGAACAAAAAATTTTATGTCCGTTTATCAATTAAATTATGGTTGATAGTTGATAATCTATTCAGATTATTGATAATTTAAAATAAATTTATCAAATTATTATATTTGATATATTTTTTGAATGGTAATTCAGATTATCTTGATAATATAGATTACTTTCAGGAGGCAATCCAAATAATCTTGGAGAGATGTGGCTATTCAGATTGCTACTTATTTGACAATATTGTAAAAAAAATTTTGAACAAAATTATTTCTCAAAAAAATTCACACAAAATCCACCCCTCCACCCTCTCCTCTGACGACTCTCACCCTCCTCTTCTTCTTCTTCTTCTTCTTCGAACTCTTCCATACCCTCGCCACCCTCGATCGCCTCCCCTCTGCTTGTACCCTTGTCATCTTCAACCACGACCCCTACTTCTACACGGACATCGACTTCTCCTCCCTCGCCTCCATCACTACCTCCCCCTCCTCCGACAACCCAATAGCCATCCTAAGTTCCGAAAGACAACTGTCGTCGAATATAGGAACACTACCGATGTGATGGCCCGGCCCGAATAAAAATTCCAGCCCACCAAAGCCCAAACGAAAAAAAAAAAACAGAGGAGAAGAACTCCCGAAGGGAGTCTTCTTTCTCCGTTCACCGGCTCCCAATCGGAGTCGGAAAAGAGCTCCCTCCAGCTCTATTTAAGGAGGAATCCCTCCTCTCTCCTTTCCACCGAAAATCCTAAGCACAATCGGCGGCAATCGCCGGAAAACCACCGCGAAAGATCGACCTGTGCCCGTCAAATTGCTCACCGGAAAAGCCTCGCTGGCGTTGGAGGTAAGCCTTCTCCCTTTCCTCTCTTCTCCTTTTTCCTTCCCGTGCCGGTGTGCACGCTCGCCGGCGACCGGAGTTGCCGGATTTTGTTATGGAAGAAACTTTTATTTTTGCTGTTTTTCTTTGATTTCCGATGCCGGTGCTCACCGCCGACCATCGGTATGGCCCTCCTCTCGTCGTTGGGTCACCCCCCTCCTGCCGACGGCCGCCCCACGCTGGTTGCACCGCCGGCCGGCCAGCCAATAGGGGATTGTGAGATCCCCTGTTTCGGCCCAAAGGAACCCACGGGAAGAAGGAAGGAAAAGAAAAAGAAAAAGAAAAAGAAAAGAAGAAGAAGGAAAAGAAAAGAAAAAGAAAAGAAAAAAAAAAAAAAGAAAAAAAAGAAAAAGAAGAAGAAAAATAAAATAATAATAATATAATAATAATAAATAGGATTTTCTCTCCTCTCCCTTCCGTGAAGAAAAAGAAAAAAAACAAAGAAAGAAAGAAAAGAAGAAAGAAAAAAAAATAAATTAATTAATAAATAATAATATAAATAATAAAATATAAGAAAGAGAGTTTCTCTCTCTTTTCTCCCTCTCTCTTCAGCCTGAACTAGTATTTTCTCTCTCTAAAATTAGACTTTCTCTCTCTACTTTCTCTCTTTAGAATCCTCCCTCTAGATTATTTCTCTCTCCTAAAATTTTCTAAAATTTTGAGAAGAATGATGATGAATTTAAATGATCCTAGTGATGAATTTTTGATTTGTGATTGTCGGACGGTACACCGACATCCACTTTGATCAGATCAGGTATTTTTAGATTTTATTTTTTATGATTTTATTGAATTATCCACATGATAATCCTAGCATGATTAGACCTGATCGATCGAATTTGTTGAATCATATCGTTCGAGGAGTCCAAGATGAATTTTTTCTCTCTAAAATTTTCTCTCTCTAAAATATTCTCTCTCTTGATTGATTCTCTCTCTAAAAGGTTAGTGAATGAAGAAATTTTTTTTAATAGTCCTGATCTGATTCTAATGAAGAACTCTAATCTATGGTTGTCAGATAGCGTACTGGCACCCACCTTAATCAGACCATGAATCTTTAGATTTGATCATCCATGATTTTGATCTAGCCGTGACTTGATTTGATCATATTGATTTCATCAATCGAGATATTGGACCAATCATAATGTTGGATTGTGTCATTTGATCAATTCGAATTATACCTCATGAATTCTCTCTCCTCTAATTGTCTCTCTCTACTTGATATTATGAAATCGATGAAGAAACCTCGGTCCTATCACTTCGAATCCAATTTGATCTGATAGTCAAACTTTTGACCGTTTAGATCCTAATTAGATTTTGATTAGATAAAATTAGATGATCGGACCCAATCTAAACCGTTGAAATATGGTATTCGTATTCTTTCTAATTATTAAAATTGATTCTGTATAGGATTGTGGATGTTTGATCATGGGATATCGCGATATGATCTATGAACAGAATTTTTGAAAAAAAATTTATAGAATTATGTAGATTTATTGGAATGCGTTCGAGGTGAGTAATATTTCATTTTTTCTAGATTTATCGATAAATTATAATATATTTTTCTGACATGATTTGTGAAACGATGCATGAATTGGATGAATGATATTTTGTTATGAAAATATCTTATTTGAAATGTTATGATGAAGCATGATTGAGCATATTGATTCCATGATGCATTATATTGATTGATTTCGATACTACATGATTATATATTTTATTATCGAAATTAGAATATGAAACATGATTTATGAAGAATTCTAATATAAGAACAATATGAATTGACAACCTGACTATGTAAAGGACCCTGCCAATGGGGGCATATATGTTGGTAATTGATTTGACCTGAGGATTTACGTCGCCAGAGAGACGAGCGACAAACCGTCAGAGAGACCAACGGTTCCGAAGGACTTTGCTGCTAGATGATTCGCAGCTCACCGCAAGAAGATATGCGGTGTTATGACCCTGCCACAGGAAAAATATGGCCATAGCTCATGGTTGACGAAAAAAATTTAAGAACGAAAGAAATTGAAATCTGGAAAGAAACTTGAATTTTTGAAAAAAAAATAAATTTGGTATGAATTATATTGTATAATTAAAATTGATTTCGAATTGATGAACTCTATATGCTTATTTTCTATAAATGATTATTTACTTAAATACCTGATGAAATCTGTTGAAAAGTGATCATTGCTTACTGGGCTGTCTAGCTCATTACCTCCTATTTTACTGTTTTTACAGATGTTGAGGAATTAAGATGATACAAGATATGAATGGAAGGGTGATCAGAAGCAGAATCTTTATACTTTTATTTTAGGTTGAAAGGCTTATTGAATTTGATGTAAAGCCTATGACTCGTTATTGAATTTATTGAGATATTAAAAAAAAATTTTAGGTCGTTATATTTTGGATTTAAGTTATTGACTAATTATTCCACTGTTATTTTAGGATAGAATGATAAGATGCCTTGCATGCTTATGGAAAGAGTTTTCTATGAGTATGTGGCGGTTGCCATGACCCTCGATTCACAATCTCGGATCGGGGGCGTGACAATTAAAGTGGTATCAGAGCATAAGTGGATGAATTATGAAACATAAAAATAGATATAGAATGGGTGTAAGTGGATAGACACCAGGGACATTATAGTGTAGATCTTTGATGATTGTAGTGGGAGAAATATTTATAAATTTTGATTAAACATTGAGATTATGTATAAAAAGATCGTAAGAGATTATGACATATGGAGTTTGAAATATGATGGATAATCTATAGATCATGATATGATTAGTTAGATCTTGATCGAAAGTAATCACTAAAGGATTTACATAAAATTTTATTGTGCATTATGGTTATTAATTTGATCATTGGTTATTCAAGTGAATTGTAAGTTCAAATTCAATGTGAGAATAATACTATGATATTACTTTTAGTTGAGAAGTTGACTATTATTGGCAAGATAAAGATTTGATAATAAAATGTTGTTCCAGAATGGGCTAAGAAAGTTTTTTTTTATGATGCTTGATTGGAATATTTACCGAAAGTGAACTTGGTATGTGAATCATATATAAAGTGGCATATTAGGATGAATACATATTTGGAGATATTGCAAAGAAGCCTATTTCTTATTGATGAAATTGATTTTGAGGTTGTAGAATATTCATCATACTGAAATCTTTAATCATCATCCTTAGATCTAGATAATGGATCTTATTATGTCTCTTGGAGACTACACGATGTGTATAAAATTTTAATTTAAAGATTTTGTATCTAAGTTGATCAAGAGATTTTCTGATATTATTGTTGAGGTTGTTAATGAAAAATTGATATCTTTAGATTAAGATAAAAGATCTGATTTATATTTATTTCAGATTAAGGGATCCATGTGAATTTACAATTTAGAAATTTTGGATTTAAGAATTGATATGGAGTTCCTTTGCTTTTGTTAACGAAGTCCCTAAATTGAATCTACTATTAAATAGAGATTTGATTTTTGAAGCTTGTATGATTGTTATGAAAGGATATTTGATAGATATTGAAGATCCTGATGATAAAAATTTTAGAAAAAAAATAATAATGATTTGAAATTCTTATATATATTCTGATTATATCCAAATTTGGTGGAGCATCGAAGGATTTTTTTTCATTGATTTAACTTATGAGAATTTTTGGTTTGAAAATTATCGAATTGAATTGATACGAGAATTAAGATTCGATTCATATTGATTATAGTAAATTTATATGATGGTTTAAATATGATATTAGACTCAAAGGTTAATCAAGATTATTGTATACCAGTAAAAGTATGAATGAGAATCGAAAGTTAATCTTTGACTTCAATTAAAATTTAAAATTTTAGATCTTTTCTATTGATAAGATAAAGAAATAATTTGATCAAAATTTTTTTGGTAAAGCTAAGAAATTTTGATTGTTAGATCAGAGTGCGCAGCGGAAGCATGGTAATCTGGATTACTTTGAAGAAGTCAGGAATGTTGATTCTTTGAGTCAAAGAATTATGATAGATGATATGGTTTGATACAAAAAATTTATTGATATTAGAAAGAATAATTTTGGGATATCTCTAATATGATTTTTAAAAGTAGTGCTTCCACCTACTATGCTACAAAAATAATTAGCATCCTAATTCTAGGATGAGTGGACTTTTGATTTTTGATTTTAGATTTAGAATATTTAGAGATAAATTTTCTCTATCCTAGAATTGAATTTTATAATTTTTAATTTATTAGAAAGAATTTGAGATTATTTATCGAATGATGATTTTGATCTTAAATTATTATACTCAAATATTTATCTCCAGGGTATAATAAAATTTGAAGTTTGGACTCTTTTGATCATTATTATTTCTCTGACTGAATGAAAAAGATTGAGGTTATCTATTGATATTGACGATTGTTCTACAAAAGATGGATTGGAGTTATTTATAAAAATAAATTGATTAATTAAGAGTTGTTAATGTTTAGATAAAGAAAATTGATATACTTACTTAGAATAGAGACATTGATTTTGATTATAAGAAAAATATAGTTTTAATTTAGATCAATTTTTGAGTTATTGATTTTTATTATGGAATGACTTAATGATAAAATTTGCTTCAAGAATTAAAATATTTAAGAGTTTGAGAGTTTGAGTAAGAAAATTTCGATGACTAGAAATAGTGATATTGATTCAATCAATATTGGTGATATTGATCTTTATGAAATGACTTAATGATGAAGTTGTATCGAGAATTAAAATATCAAAAGTTCGAGAATGAGATTGAAATGATAAATCTTCAACCTTTCAAAGTACGAATAAGAGAAAATATTTTTGAATTTTGATTGATTGGGATGTCATCATATGATTCATAGAAATATATTTTTCTATCTTATGATGGGTTGAAATTAAGAGTGGTTAATATTTTGAAATAAATAAATAAATGAATGATGATGAATGAAGTTCTTATGCAAGAATAGAGACATTTACCTTCTTCTATTCACAAGAGATAGATTTGATTTTAATTTGAGTCATGAGATATTGACATTAATTTTTATAAGAAATAAAATCATAATTTTAAAATTTTTAAAATATTAAAAATCTTTGAGATGTTGATCTTGATAAATAAGAAAATGAATGGTTCCATTTCAGATCGATATTTGATGTATCGATTTTTTCTTATAAAATAATTTAAGAATAAATTTTATATCAAGAATTAGAATATTAAAATATTTGTGGATGAGATTCAAGTAAGAAACTATGAAGACACAAGCAAAAAAAATTTCGAGGACGAAATTTCTTTTAGAGAGGAAGAATGTGATGGCCCGACCCGAATAAAAATCTCAGCCCACCAAAGCCCAAATGAAAAAAAAAACAGAAGAGAAGAACTCCCGAAGGGAGTCTTCTTCCTCCATTCACCGGCTCCCAATCGGAGTCGGAAAAAAGCTCCCTCCAGCTCTATTTAAGGAGGAGATCCCTCCTCTCTCCTTTCCACCGAAGATCCTAAGCCCAGTCGGCGGCAATCATCGGAAAACCACTGCGAAGAGCGACCTGTGCCCGTCCAATTGCTCGCCGGAAATGCCTCACCGGCGTCGGAGATAAGCCTTCTCCCCTTCCTCTCTTCTCCCTTTTTCTTCTCATGCCGGTGTGCACGCTCGCCGGCGATCGGAGTTGTCGGATTTTGTTGCGGAAGAAATTTTTATTTTTGCTGTTTTTCTTTGATTTTCGATGCCGGTGGTCACCGCCAACAACCGGTTTGGCCCTCCTCTCGTCGTTGGGTCGCCCCCCCTCCTGCCGACGGTCGCCCCACGCCGGTTGCATCGCCGACCGGCCAGCCAACAGGGGATTATGAGATCCCCTGTTTCGGCCCAAAGGAACCCACGGGAAGAAGGAAGGAAAAGAAAAAGAAAAAGAAAAGAAGAAGAAGGAAAAGAAAAGAAAAAGAAGGAAAAGAAAAGAAAAAGAAAAAGGAAAAAGGAAAAAAAAAGAAAAAGAAGAAGAAAAATAAAATAATAATAATATAATAATAATAAATAGGATTTTCTCTTCTTTCCCTTCCGTGAAGAAAAAGAAAAAAAAAAGAAAGAAAGAAAAGAAGAAAGAAAAAAAATAAATAAAATTAATTAATTAATAAATAATGATATAAATAATAAAATATGAGAAAGAGAGTTTCTCTCTCTTTCCTCTCTCTCTTCAGCCTGAACTAGTATTTTCTTTCTCTAAAATTGGACTTTCTCTCTCTACTTTCTCTCTCTAGAATACTCTCTCTAGATTATTTCTCTCTCCTAAAATTTTTTAAAATTTTGAGAAGAATGATGATGAATTTAAATGATCCTAGTGATGGATTTTTGATTTATGATTGTCGGACGGTACACCGACATCCACTTTGATCAGATCAGATATTTTTAGATTTTATTTCTTATGATTTTATTGAATTATCCATATGATAATCCTAGCATGATTCGATCTGATCGATCGGATTTGTTGAATCATATCGTTCGAGGAGTCCAAGATGAATTTTCTCTCTCTAAAATTTTCTCTTTCTAAAATATTCTCTCTCTTGATTGATTCTTCTCTAAAAAGGTTAGTGAATGAAGAAATTTTTTTTAATAGTCCTGATCTGATTCTAATGAAGAACCTGATCCATGGTTGTCAGACAGCGTACTAGCACCCACCTTAATCAGACCATGAATCTTTAGATTTGATCATCCATGATTTCGATCTAGCCATAACTTGATTTGATCATGTTGATTTCATCAATCGAGATATTGGACCAATCATAATATTGGATTGTGTCATCTGATCAATTCGAATTGTACCTCATGAATTCTCTCTCCTCTAATTGTCTCTCTCTACTTGATTTTATGAAATCGATGAAGAAACTTCGGTCCTATCACTTCGAATCCGATTTGATCTGATAGTCAAATTTTAGATCGTTTAGGTCCTAATTAGATTTTGATTAGATAAAATTAGATGATCGGACCTAATCTAAGCCGTTGAAATATGGTATTCGTATTCTTTCTAATTATTGAAATTGATTCTGTATAGGATTATGGATGTTTGATCATGGGATATCGCGATATGATCTACGAACAGAATTTTTGAAAGAAAATTTATAGAATTATATAGATTTATTGGAATGCGTTTGAGGTAAGTAATGTTTCACTTTTTCTAGATTTATTGGTAAATTATAATATATTTTTCTGACATGATTTGTGAAACGATGCATGAATTGGATGAATGATATTTTGTTATGAAAATATCTTATTTGAAATGTTATGATGAAGCATGATTGAACATATTGATTCCATGATGCATTATATTGATTGATTTCGATACTACATGATTATATATTTTATTATCAAAATTAAAATATGAAACATGATTTATGAAGAATTCTGATATAAGAACAATATGAATTGACAACCTGACTATGTAAAGGACCCCGCTAATGGGGGCATATACGTTGGCAATTGATTTGTCCTGAGGGTTTACATCGCCAGAGAGACGAGCGACAAACCGTCAGAGAGACCTGCGGTTCCGAAGGATTTTGCTGCCAGATGATTCGCAGCTCACTGCAAGAAGATACGCGGTGTTATGACCCTGCCACAAAAAAAATATGGTCATAACTCATGGTTGACGAAAAGAATTTAAGAACGAAAGAAATTGAAATCTGAAAGAAACTTAAATTTTCGAAAAAAGAAATGAATTTGGCATGAATTATGTTGTATAATTAAAATTGATTTCGAATTGATGAACTCTATATACTTATTTTCTATAAATGATTATTTACTTAAATGCCTGATGAAATCTGTTGAAAAGTGATCATTGCTTACTGGGCTGTCTAGCTCATTACCTCCTATTTTACTGTTTTTACAGATGTTGAGGAATTAAGATGATACAAGATATGAATGGAAGGGTGATCAGAAGCAGAATCTTTATACTTTTATTTTAGGTTAAAGGCTATTGAATTTGATGTAAAGCCTATGACTCGTTGTTGAATTTATTGAGATATTAAAGAAAAATTTTAGGTCATCATATTTTGAATTTAAGTTATTGGCTAATTATTTCGTTGTTATTTTGGATAGTATGATAAGATGCCTTGCATGCTTATGGAAAGAGATTTCTATGAGTATGCTGCGGTTGCCATGATCCTCGATTCACAATCTCGGATCGGGGGCATGACAACCGATCTAGCACTCACAGGGCGACAGGCCTTGATGTCAGAGGCCAAGGCTATAGAGCTCGTCTCAAGGATTTTCTTTTTTTAATTATTTGGCATATTTTGAGAATTTTGATTTAAATTTAAAAAAAAATCAAACGCTTCCTCAGTAATTTAAAATTTTATAAAATTTTATGAGGATATTTTAAAAATATTATCGATAATTTGATTGTCATACCAAATATGTTAATCAAGATTTTCAGTAATTTTACTTTAATCAAGATTTTCAATAATTTTACTATAATATTATCTATGTATCTCAAGCACAGTAATCAACATTACTAGCAGTTTAATGGTGGCAATCTATCTTGAAGGCAATCAAATTACTTTCCAAGATTATCTGGCGATGCACCAAATGCAACCTCAAGATAAAGCTCTAAATTATTTAATTATTTAATTTTAACATAGAATTAAAAAATTAGATTTAAAATTAATTCAGATATTAAAGCTTAGAAATTAAAATACTAGTAATAATTTATTATTTTCTTATACTGATGGTTGATTGAAGATGAGTTCGAACTATATCGATTGAGGGACATACTAGGCACGGACTCATAAATATCGTGATCGAGTTTGTAGTTACTAAAGATAAGAATCCCTATATATGATCACTATTATATATACTATTTGCATCGTTGGATTCACATTGATAGATTTATCTTATTTGAAATAATATTGTTCTTATATGAGTTTTCAGTACAAATACATTGTGTTAACTATATATATGTACCAGTGATTAATGATATGGTTATATGCTTATGATATGCTTATCTTGATCATACTATGAACTGCAATTGATGTACTAAAGTTAATATATAATAATTAGATAGAAAAGATATGATTTGGAGTAACCTTATCATGTGGATAGTCGAATAGCTGGTAAGGAGCTTATATAGCTTCTATGAGCTTATGTATAGGATAGCCAGTCAGAAGCTTATACTTAGGATAGCCTCCATAAATTTATGTATGAAGCTTATGCCTGAGACAGCCTCTATAAGCTTAAGCATGAGATCGCCTCTAGGAGCCTATATCTGGGATAGCCTCCACGAACTTATGCATGAAAATTTGATCAGTCATAGACTGAGGCATGATCTTTGTTAGTCCAAAATCACAAAGAAAAAAATTAAGAAATCTAAAATTATGATAAGAGAAACAGATGATAAGATATAAAACTAATGCTGAATAAAAGATTTCACTGGTTGACATATAGTGACACACCTCTTTTGACAAGATAGATATTTAATATACATATTTATATGAATATTTGAGATGTTCTGAATATTTAATATAAGATTTCATGCTTTATTGCTTATTATTATTTTTAAATTATACTATTATATTTGTGTGGATATGCGAAGATTCTTACTAGACTATAAAGCTCACAACCCTTCCTCTCTTTTTTTCAGAATTATAGTATACTTATACTTAGCTAAGATTAGGATCATAATTTGCTAAGATTAGCATCTGATCTTGTTGGGGTCCCTCGTCTTGGACCTGAATCATCCTCATCGTAATCCTCTACCGCTCCGTCTGCTGCCACCTGCTCCACCAAAAATCGTCAAAGCTGAGCTGTCGCTATTTGAGCTCGAAGCCTGATTCTTCCGCTTGAGAATCTCATTCTGAAGAATCATCACAATGATCTCATCATCTTGATGGTATTCTTCTCCAGTAGAAGAGTAGTCACCAAAGACTCATACAAAGAAAAAAACGACGCTAGCAAGACCAACGTCCTAGTTTTCTCCTCAACCTTCTCACCTACACTGAGAAGATCGGTGAGAATCTTTTAGAAGTGACTGAGATGCTCTTGCATGCTCTGTCCCTTATCCATCCGTAGTTGGTAGAACTGTCTCCAGAGGAAAAGAGTATTGATGAGGGACTTCATCATGTACAACTTCTCGAGCTTCGACCATAGCACCATCAAAAAATTATCATCAAGTACATGAATCACCACCTCATCCGCTAGGTACAAGCGGATGGTACTCACCACCTGCATCAATAGCCGCTCCTAGGTCTTCTCCTCCATGGCAACCACTTTCTTCTCGTACAAGAGAGTGTCGATCAACCCTTGTTGGATGAGCACATCTTTCACTTTGCTTGCCATAAGAAAAAATTGCTCTTCCCATCAAATCAGTTGATCTCTACCTTGATTGGACGCCGCAACCGGCGGCGCCGGTGGCCGGAAAAGAGAGGGAAGAGTTCGGCCGAAACAGAGCAAAAACGGGGTCATTTTATTCATGAATTTTTCGACGATCCTGACGGCCGGCGAGGGTGCACGAAGCCGTGGAAAAGATGGGAAGGAAGAGAGGAAAGAGGAGAAGGGCTTACCTCCGACTCCGGTGAGGTCTCCGGCGAGTATTTGAGATGAACACGATGAGGACATCCGCGGCTTCAACGAAAAAATTCGAGAAAAATAAAAAAAAAATTTGGTGCTCGTCGTGACCAACCTTAGAGGGAAGGAGAGGGGGTTTTATAGGGTGTAGGGGAGGTCGAATCCGCCTTGGATTCAACCTCTCCATCAGTGATTTGGGTGGAAGAAGACTCCCAGCGGGAGTCTTCTTCATTCTTTTTTTTTTTTTTTTTTACTTTGGGCTTTTTGGGCTGATTTGGGTCGGGGTGTTACATTCTCCCCCCCTTCAAATAATTTCGTCCTCGAAATTAAGTTATATTGTTGAGATATATTTCAAAGTATACATTCTTCATATCATTCTCAAGCTTACAATAATGTCATATATATTATTTATTTCTCATGATCTTGTTATAACAAAATTATTTGAAATTTTAAACTCATCCCTTCTTATTGATTGCTCAACTTTTTTTTTGAAGAACTGTAACATTTTGGACTTGTATTAATATACCACCTTATTTGTCTAATACATTTCACTCGAAATTCATAATTATCTCAGACTACTCTTGATAGAAAAATAAAGAAAAGTCGAACATTGGACACTCTTCACGACTATCGATTTCTTTCTTCACTTGATTTTCCAACAAATTTTATATATAGACTCTCATCTTAAGAAAAATCTCAATCTTCTATATCAGTTCAAGTAACAACATTAAATTTAAAAAAAAATATGAGATCTATGTCAGGACATTCTAAGTTTGAACTGATATCAGAACTATCAAGCTGTTAATAAACTTGAGATATCTAAGATTTCTTGGCATTATCTACAATGAAGCAACCTACTAACAAAAATTATTCGACTATGATCAGATTAAAAATTATTCTTTATTAACAACTAATGTATTCCATAATATCTTCAGAATCAAAGAATTAATATTTCTAATCAATTTAACCCACCATGCTTTTGTTGCGCACTCTGATCTTAATTTATCAAACTATATAAGTCTATCAAAGATAAAGATATCCTTTATGTTAGATCAATCCAGGATAGATCCAACCTTCAAATTTCATATAAGACTTACGGTAAAATTTTATGTTTCTTTATCTTTACTACCTTCGGGTATAGCATATAAAAATTAAAACTTGATCCACTTTCTATGTTTGAAATCATTGCATAAGTTTCATCACTCTTCAAAAATCCGACATGTCAAGAATTAATTGGAGTTAATCTTAAATTTACCTTACAATCATTTAGATAATTTCTAAATCAATCTTCCTTTTCAAAAGAATTAATTCCAACTTGACAACTAAAAGAACTCAAGCCAACATCCTTAAGTAGAATCATCTTGATTATTTCTTATAGAGCTCTCTTCATCACAACCCTTAATATTAATCGATAAATCCATACAAAATCTTGTCCCTTGTATAAGTCATTCAAAATTTAACATTAGCAAGATGTCTTAATTTAATTTAAAAATCCAAACTTTGACTTGAATAATTAATACACTTCACCATTTTCAATAATCACAGAAAAAAATCTAATCCAAAGATAGTAATATGAATTATTAAAAATTTCATCATAACCTGTATATCATTCTCTGACACAATAAATTTTCTTCTTTAATTTAACAATAATATCAAAATACTTTTGAACCACTTAGAGAAGTAAGCTTTTGACTTGAAATCCAATGTAACTTGAAAGATCAAGGAATCATATTCAGAATATGATATTTTGAGTAACCAAAAATTTCACCAAGATGTGTATCTCATATTCTCATAATAAAATTTAAGTATATTTTTCATCTAAGATTGAGTTTCATATATGACCTCTTATAGGTTCAATGTTCAAAAATATTTCTCTCTCATATGATGTAATTTCTTCTTAGACCATACTCTAATTAACTTTCTTTGATAAGTCTAAATTCATAATACTCAGACAATTATCATCGAAATAAAAAAAATTATCATGATCTTCAATCATAAAAATTTTACATTCCAAAATCCTCTAGTATACTCAACATAACTCATCAATACCTCCCACTTTATTCCAAGGTCAACTCCTTTTATACTTAGGTCAACCTTACTGATTGAAATCTAAGATATAACTCATCAATTCTATTATAGATATCATATGCCACTTATACATAAATTTTATCTTAATATCTATTGATTCGAAATCTAAATATTGAATCTTCTCTATCATGTTCCTCATGATCATAACCTAAGTTAAAATTACAATTCTGAATAATTATAACCTTAAACTCAAATACCACTTAAATCATATTTTTTGATGATCATAACCTGAACTATAATATTATTCTATCATACCTTTAATAATCATAATCTTAAACTCTGATTTTATCAATCATACTCTATTGATTATAATCCCAAAGTTTTGATATCACTTATATGACAATCCTTAGTGACCTTAAACTTGGGTTCTAGTACTGTTCTGTCATATCCTAATCACTTGTATCATTATCTCCAAATAAACGTAACCTAACCTCTAAGCTCAGATGCCACTATGTCACATCCTACTGATCTTACATAAAGTTTTAATATCACTTCATAATCTTAGGAATTTTAAACCTAAGCTCTGATATTATTCTGTCATATTCCAATCACTTATATCATAATCCCTAATGATCCTAACCTATGCTCTGATACCATTCTGTCACGCCCCGAACCCAACACCCGGGTCGGATACGTGATGGCCGCACACTCCTTAGAGCAAGCCCTAAAGAATATGCAAGGCCAAATTAAATCACTACAACCTTAACATCCATAATAATTAATTTCAATAATAATTCATAAAATCTTGCATAATTACAATTAATATTCCTTCAATCCTCTGATCAGGTATCAACGGTACTCTATCTATGCATCCGCTCACTCACAAATCCATACCATAGCCAACCATGGACATCTTGTAACTCTGAGAAGAAAAGAAAATGAAGGGGTGTGAGCTTTACAGCCCAGTAAGAATTTCCATATCACACCAATATAATAATATAATCTGAAAATAAAGATAAGTAATAACACATAAAAGTCGATGTTCACTGTCCAGAAAACTGCAAATATTTATAGATTATCTGTTTTATCAAAAGAGATGCATCATCATATGTTAAATAAGTGAAACAATTTTATTCAACAATTGTTTCATGTCTTATCTTTCTATTTTCTTCTATTATCACATCATCTTTAATCCTTTCTTTTTGGCTTTAGCTTTAGCTTTGGCTTTGGCTTTGGTTTTGGACTACCAGGATCATGCGATGATCTTTTATTCGGATCGATTTCTGTGATCTTCCTCAGATCGAAATATTCATGATCTTCCTCGGATCAAAGTGGCCATGATCTTTCTCGGATCAAATCATTCATGATCTTTCTCGGATCAGATTCTTCATGATCTTTCTCGGATCATATTCTTTCACACATAAGCTTGTGGGGGCTGTCCCAGGTATAAGCTCCTGGCAAGCTATTCCACATGACAAGGCCAGTCCAAACCATATTTCTCTTTTTTTTTATTTTCATGAAATTAAAATATTTGACTTCATTAATCAATTCAAATTTTACAATGTAATAAATATGTCATATCTATATAATCATGCCATCAATTGCTGATACATATGTATTGATATAACATACTCATGCTCAAAATCACATAAATAACAATGTCTCAGATATAACAAATTCATCGATCTCAAATCCAACGATGCAAAATTAAGGAGATAAAACCAACGGTAAAATAACATATATAATGATGATCATGTACAGAAATTCTTACCTTTACCGGTGACTGATCCAAACACAGAAATCAATGTTCTTCTTTGATTTATAAATTTCTCTAATAAGATATTCCACTTGATATCTTATGCAGACAATCATATATCTTCATAACCCTGATCAATATAAAAATCACATATGGAGAAAATTACCGATAATTGATCTGATAACACAAATCTAGGATTTCTCTTAGGATAAATCAAAATTAGGATTTATCTAAGTATCTAGATCCTCCACTGATCCATAAGACTTCTAGAGAGAGAAAATCCATGAAGAGAGAGAAAATTCTAGAGAGAGAAAGTAGAGAGAGAAAGTGGAGAGAGAAACTTTCGTATCCTTCCGATGAGGCACTCATGATTGAGATCATCAGAGGTCCTATCAGGGTGACTCAATATGAATTAAGTGTTACAAATTTCGAATAGGATCAGACTGGAATCAGACCTACTGCACGAATTTCGGAGCAACCTCGGATCATCTTATTTTCATCTTCAAGTTTATTCTAGGGTTCATGATGAAATCAGAGAGGAAGAAAAGATCCTAGAGAGACAATCCGTAAAGAGAGAGAAAAGTCTAGAGAGAGAATCTAGAGAGAGAAAATGTAGAGAGAGAAGGTAGAGAGAGGAGAGAGAAAAGAGAGAGAAAGGAGGGAAAAAGGAGAGAGAGGAAAATTCTCTCCTTCTTCTTCTTTTTATTTTATTTTATTTTATTTTTATTTTTATTTTTCTCTTTTTCTTTTTCCTTTTCTTTTTTTTTTTCTTTTCCTTTTTCTTTTTCCTTTTTCTTTTTCCTTTTTCTTTTCTTCTTCTTCTTCCTTTCTTCTTTTCTTCCCGCGGCCACCCTTGGCTGAAACAGGGGAGGACCGTGAGGTCCCCCCCTCGGTGGCTCGGGCTCCGGTGGCTTGGCCGGAGATCCGACAACGGCCGACGATGGGGTTCGGCCGGCGGCGAAGAGGAGGACGGCGGCAAAAACAAAGAAAAAAAAATCAGAAAACAGGGGATCCGTCCCCTTTCTTCGTGATTTCCGGCCATTGGCCGATCGCCGGCGGTCGAAATTTTCAGGGAAGGAAGAGAGGGAGATGGGGGTTCGGTCTCGAGAATGGGACGCCGCAACCGGCGGCGCCGGTGGCCGGAAAAGAGAGGGAAGAGTTCGGCCGAAACAGAGCAAAAACAGGGTCATTTTATTCATGAATTTTTCGACGATCCTGACGGCCGGCGAGGGTGCACGAAGCCGTGGAAAAGATGGGAAGGAAGAGAGGAAAGAGGAGAAGGGATTACCTCCGACTCCGGTGAGGTCTCCGGCGAGTATTTGAGATGAACACGATGAGGACATCCGCAGCTTCAACGGAAAAATTCGAGAAAAATAAAAGAAAAATTTGGTGCTCGTCGTGACCAACCTTAGAGGGAAGGAGAGGGGGTTTTATAGGGTGTAGGGGAGGTCGAATCCGCCTTGGATTCAACCTCTCCATCAGTGATTTGGGTGGAAGAAGACTCCCAGCGGGAGTCTTCTTCATTCTTTTTTTTTTTTTTTTTTACTTTGGGCTTTTTGGGCTGATTTGGGTCGGGGTGTTACACATCCACCAATGCATTTGTCATGAAAGTCAGTACCATTCTGTCTTCTCATACATAATCTAAGCATTTGGATCTTGTTGGCTAAAGATTCAATGAAAGTTACGAGCAACTAAAAGTTAGAGTAGTATGTCTTAAGAGTACAATATTCTCGCAAAGCTTAAAGTTCATGGTTCACCAACCATAGGAAGGAAAACAAGTGATGTGAACCATCCATTGGAAACTAATCAACTTGCCTAGACAACTGTTATGTTGTTTTTATGATTTTAAGATCATATTATAAAGCAGATAGACTACTAAAAATAAAATAAAATATTGCAAAGAGCTGGTCTACATGGAGTTGTATAGGAACACCACCCTAAGAATGTGATTTGCCCCCTCGTATGGGTCCGCGACAATCTTGTCTCCAGGTACAAAAACTTGGCTCAGCTCGTTCCTCCTCCAACGAGCATGATTGCTGTGAAGCTTGATCCAATTGACTCCTTCAAATGCCCAAAAAGGAAAAGGAAGATGGGAAGTACGAGATACTGAAAAGAGAAAAAGGGAGAAAGAGAGTGTAATATCCTGCCCAATCAGACCTAAACCACCACAAGCACATATCTCAAAGTGAAAAAAAAAAAAGAAAAAAAGAAAATTGGACCAGCACCTGCTGTGCATGTGCTGGGTGGGAATTGGACTTCCGTTGGGAGTCCTCTTCCATGAATCCTTCACCCATGGAGATGGAAATCGGAGAGGACTCAAACTCCACCCCCGGAGCTCTTTAAAGAGGGGCCAACCCTCCCTTTGAACCCCACTGGGCTCCGACAACCACCCATAGCAAATCTCCCTGTCTCTCTCGCCATCTTCCTCTCTCTATTTGTCTCTTTTGTTTCTGATTATCATCACCGTGTTCGACGAATCATGGGCTGAGCATCGTCAAGAATCAAGTAAAAACCCCTTAAGGAAGCCCTTCATCAAATTCCTTTGATAATTAAAATAGATTGCAGCCGGTTTATTGGTTGATTTTGGAAGGGCAATCAGATTTCAAACATGCCCTGTTTTCCCTCCCATGTTTAATTTGATTTCAGCATCGTCTGTTACCGTTGTTCGTCAGACCAGAGATCTACGACCTTACCATCGTGGGCTATACCTCCGGCCACCTTCTCTGGGCAAGACGCCTTTGGAGTCGGGGAAGATGAAGGGGACTCAAAGATCCCCTATTTTGCAGAAACAAAGGAATGAAGAAGAAGGAAGAAAGAGAAAAAGGAAAAGAAAAGAAAGAAAAAGAAGAAAAAAAAAAGAGAAAGAAAGAAAAGAAAAAAATTAAAAAAAGACTCTCTCTCTGCTCTATTCTCTCTCTTTCCTCTCATTCTCTCTCTAGTTTCTCTCTTCATTTTTTCTTTCTAAAATTTTTTTCTTTAGATTATTTATCTCTTTTCATGAATTTTTCTCTCTAGAATTGTATCTCTCTAGAAGTTTATCTTTTTAGAATTTATCAAGAAAAAAATTTTATTTTGATAAATTTAAGTGATTTTAATGAAGGGATTCTAATCCATGATCGCTGATTGGCATATTGACACCCATCTTGATCAAACTAGATATTATTAGATTTTATCGTCTATCATTTTGTTGAGTTATTTGTAGAGTGATTGATTCATGATTTGATGAAAATCATCTTGTTCGGATCAATCGAGATGTTGGACTATATTACCTGATCAATTCAAATTGTACCTTATTAATTCTTTCTCTTCTAATTTTCTCTCTCTACTTGATTTATGAACTCAATAAAAGATTTTCAGTCCTATCACTTCAAATCTGATTTGACCTAAATAGTCATTCTCTAAACCACTTATGTTCTAATTGGATCTTAATCAAAAGAAATCAGATGATCGGACCAATCTAAACCGTCGAATATGGTATTCGTATTCTTTCTGATTATTAGACTTGATCTTGTATAGGGGTTGTGGATACCTGATAATCAAATACTGTGATATGATCTATGAACTAAAGATTTTGAAAAGATATTTTTAAAATTATATAGATTTATTGGAATGCGTACGAGGTAAGTAATGCTTCATTTTTTTCTAAATTTATCGATAAATTATAATATATTTTTCTAACATAATTTATGAAATGATATATGAATTGGATGAATGATATTTTATTATGAAAACTATCTTATTTTAAAATATTATGATGAAGCATGATTGAACATATTGATTTCGTTATGTATTATATTAATTAATTTCGATACCACATGATTATATGTTTTCTTATCGAACTAGAATAAGAGATATGATTTATGACAATTTTTGATTTAAGAATGATATGAATTGACAATCTGATTATGTAATGGATCTTGTCAATAGAGGCAAATACATTGGCAATTGATTTGTTTTAAAGATTTATATCACCAGCAAGATCAACGACAAACCGTTAGTAAGACCAACGGTTTCGAAGGACTTTGCTGCCAGATGATTTATAGCTCACCATAAGATGATACGTAGTGTTATGATCCTGTTATAGAAAAAATATGATCATAGCTCATTGTTGATGAAAAAAACTTAAAAATAAAAAAAATTAAAATCTTGAAAGAAAATCAAATGTTGAAAAAGAAATTGAATGTCATGAACTATATTGCATACTTAAATTGATTTTGAATTGATAAATTCTATATGCTTATTTTCTATAAATAATTATTTTTTTATTTTATTATCTAATAAAATATATTTAAAGTGATCATTGCTTACTGAGTTGTCTAGCTCGTTATCTCTCTATTTATTTTTCAGATTTAGCTTTTAAATTACAAACATGGAACCTATTTTGAGAGTGAGCTAGAAGCAAGAGACAACAGCATAGATTTATTGCTATATTTTTACATAATTATTATTTGAGATATAACTGATGTAAGATATATTGAATATTACTGAATTTATTGAAACATTAAAGTTAAAATTTGGATTGTTAAGTTTTAGATTTAAATTATTAAAATTTATTGCACTGTTATTTTATGATAGCATGATTAGATGCCTTGCATGTTTATGGAGAAAGTTTTTTATAAGTATGCGGTGGTTGCCATGATCTTCGGCTCATAATCTTGGGTCAGAGGCATGACAATTAATATGGTATCAAAGTATTAGTGGATGAACTATGACATATAGAATCAAATATAGGACGAGTGTAAGTGGGTACACAATAGAGATATTGTGGTGTAAATCTATGATGATTATAGTATGAGGTATCTTTATGATTTTTGATTAAATATTGTGATTATAAAAGGATCACAAGACATTATAACACAAAGTTTAGAATATGATGAACAATCTATGGATCATGTTATAATTTACTGGATTTGATCTAAAGTAATTGCATGAGGATTGATCATGAAAGTTTATTATATGTTATAATTATTAATTTGATCATTAGTTGTTCAAGTGAATTATAAACTCAAATTTGACATGAAAGAATACTATAATATTTCTCTTAGTTTAAAAATTAATTATTTAGTGACAAAATAAAAATTTATTCATAAAAGTGTTACTTTAAGTTGGACTAAAAAAAGATCTTTCATAATATTTGATTGCAATATTCTTTGAAGTTTATACTGGAATGTTGATCTTATATGAAATTTGCATGTAGAAACAAAAATATATTTGAGAAATATTGCAAAAAAATTTATTTCATATTGAAGAGATTAATTATGGGATAGTTGAATATTCATTTGGGCGGAATTTTAACTATCATCTTAGATCCAAATGATAGATATTGTTTATGTCTATCGAACATTATATGATATATATATATATATATATATATATATATATATATATATATATATATATAGACACACACACACTTCAATTCAAGTTGATCGAGAGATCTTCTGCCATTATGGTTGAGGTTGCTAATAAAATCCTTAATTGCTCTCTTTGAATTGAGATAATAGATCTAGTTATCTCTATTTGAGATTTTGGGACACCTATAAAATTGCAATAAATCTATTGTTAATTGAAGAAATTGATTTGATTTGAGATTGTCGAATATTTGTTTAGTGGAATCTTGATTTGCCATCTTGGAATTAAGATAAAAGATTTTAGTTATATCTACCGGAGATTATAAGACGTAATGTAAAATTTTAATTTGAAAATTCTGAAATTATGAATTGATCTAAAGTTCTTTTACTATTGTTATTGAAGTCCCTAATAAATCTAATATTGAATGGAGAATTTGACTTCAAGTGGCTTGCATGATTATTATGGAAGGTTTTTGATAAATGCTAAGGGTCTTAATAAAAGAAACGTTCCAAGAGATGAGTGAGTTAAATTTTTCTAACGTGTTTGATGAAAGACCATAGAACTTGATTGGATCGATTGAGAAAATTCATCTAATTATTTTTATTCACTAGAGTTTGATATAAAATTATTTAGATGAATTGACAAGAGAATCAAAATTTAATTTATATTGAATTATAATAACTACTTATATAATGATTTTGATTATGTCGATTGACTCAAGGATTAATTTGGACGGAGTTGTTTGATGCATATTAGAGACAACAACTAAAAAGTTCTCTTGAGTTATCTGGAATTTAAATTTTGAATATTTTTACTACATAGTAGTGTTTAATTGAAAGTCATTAATGTATCCAAAGAATTTGATGGTCAAGATCAGAGTCCACAATGAAAATATGGTAGCTTTAATCATTTATAAAATAAAATTATGTTCTCTTAGTTTGAAAAGTTTTATGACAAAATACTTAATTTGATTTTTTCCTTATGGGATGACCTTATTGTCAAGAAAAAAAATGGCTTAAATTGTTGACTAAGTTGAATGTCTTGGTGTGATTTTCACTGGCAAGGTCTCTTATATACTATGTTTTAAAAAAAAAATTGGCATCCTAAGTCTTGATGAGTGGACTCTTGATCTTGATTTTGAATTTAAAATATTTAGAGATAGATTTTCTTTATTATAGAATTAAATCTTATGCTTCTCTATTTATTAGAAAGAATTTGAGATTATTTATCGATATTTGATTTTGATCTTAGATGTTCACCTACGGAGAGTATAGAAAAATTTATCTATGGTCTTAGGATAAATTGATCAAATCATAAGTAGTTAAAGATTTTGGCAAAAAACTTGATATCCTTATCTAGAATTGAGAAACTAATTTCAATTACCAAAAATAATGGTTTTGATTATGATCAACATTGGTGGTATATTGATCTTTTTCTTATGAAATAATTTAAGGATGAAGTTGCATCGAGAATTAAAATATTAAAAAGTTTGAGGATAAGATTAGAATAGTGAATCTTTAACTTTTGAAAGTACGAATAAGAAAAAATATTTTTGAATCTCGACTGATTTGGATATCACCGTGTGACTCATATTAGTATGTTCTCCTATCTTGTGATAAGTTGATTAATTAAGAGCAGTTGATATTTTGATAGAAAAAAATAAAATTCTTATTTAAAATTAAGATGTTGATTTTCTTCCATTTACAAGAGATGGGTTCGATTTCGATCATCTATAAGAAGAGTCAAGTCATGAGATATTGAACTTTATTCTTATAAGAAATAATATCATGATTATGAAATTGTAAAGTTCGAAAATCATTGATAGAAAATTTCGGGACAAATTTTTTTTTAAGGGAGAAGAATGTAATATCCTGCCCAATCAGATCTAAACAACTTGATCCCAATCCCCACAAGCATAGATCTCAAAGCGAAAAAAAAAAGAAAGAAAAAGAAAATTAGACCAACACATGCACAAATTGGACTTCCGTTGGGAGTCCTCTTCTGCGAATCCTTCACCTGCGGAGATGGAAATCAGGGAGGACTCAAACTCCACCCCTGGAGCTCTTTAAAGAGGGGCCAACCCTCTCTTTAATCCCCACTGCTTCGGCATCCACCCACAGTCGATCTCCCTCTCTCTCTCGCTGTCTTCCTCTCTCTATTCGTCTCTTTTGTTTCCGATTATCATCACCATGTTTGATGAATCATGGGCTGAGCATCGCCAAGAATCAGGTAAAAACTCCTTAAAGAAGTCCTTCATCAAATTCCTTTGATTATTAAGATGGATTGCAACTGATTTATTGGTTGATTTTGGAAAGGCAATCAGATTTCAAACATGCCATGTTTTTCCTTCTATGTTTGATTTGATTTTGATGTCGCCCATCGCCGTTGTTCATCGGACCGAAAATCTATGATCTCACCGCCGTAGGTCGTACCTCCAACCACCTTCTCTGGACAGGACTCCTTTAGAGTCGGGGAAGATGAAGGGGACTCAAAGATCCCCTATTTTGTTGAAGTGAAAGAATGAAGAAGAAGGAAGAAAGAGAAAAAGGAAAAGAAAAGAAAGAAAAGAAGAAAAGAAAAAGGAAAAAAAAAGAGAAAGAAAGAAAAGAAAAAAAAAGAAAAAGATACTCTCTCTCTCCTCTATTCTCTCTCTTTCCTTTCTTTCTCTCTCCACTTTCTCTCTCTAAAATTTTATCTCTTTAGATTATTTATCTCTTTTTATGAATTTTTCTCTCTAGAATTGTATCTCTCTAGAAGTTTATCTTTTTAAAATTTATCAAGAAAAAGAACTTTATTTTGATGAGTTTAAGTGATTTTAATGAAAAAATTTTAATCTATGATCACTGATTGGCATGTTGATACCCATCTTGACCAAACTAGATATTATTAGATTTTATCATCTATCATTTTGTTGAGTTATCTGTGAAGTAGTTGAATTATGATTTGATGAAAATCATCTTGTTCGGACCAATCGAGATGTTGGACTATGTCACCTGATCCATTCAAATTGTACCTTATAATTCTCTCTTCTGATTTTTTCTCTCCACTTGATTTATAAACTCAATGAAAGATTTTCAGTCCTATCACTTCGAATCTGATTTGACCTAAATAGTCATTCTTTGAACCACTTATGTCCTAATTGGATCTTAATCGAAAGAAATCAGATGATCGGATCAATCTAAACTGTTGAATATGGTATTCATATTCTTTCTGATTATTGGACTTGATCTTGTATACGGATTGTGATACCTGATAATCAGATACTGTGATATGATCTATGAACTGAAGATTTTAGAAAGATATTTCTAAAATTATGTAGATTTGTTGGAATGCATATGAGGTAAGTAATACTTTATTTTTTTTAGATTTATTGATAAATTATAATATATTTTTCTAATATGATCTGTGAAATGATGCATGAATTGGATGAATGATATTTTGTTATAAAAAATATCTTATTTTAAAATGTTATGATGAAGCATAATTGAATATATTGATTTCATTATGTATTATATTAATTGATTTCAATACCACATGATTATATGTTTTCTTATCGAACTAGAATAAGAGATATGATTTATAAAGAATTTTGATTTAAGAATGATATAAATTGATAACCTGACTATGTAAAGGACTCCGTCAATAGGAGTAAATATGTTGGCAACTGATTTGTCCTGAAGGTTTATGTCACCAGTGAGACCAGTGACATATCTTCAGTGAGATCAGTGACAAACTGCCAGCGAGACCCGCAGTTCCGAAAGACTTTGCTGTCAGATGATTTGCAGCTCACCGTAAGATGATATACGGTGTTATGACCCTATCATAGAAATAATATGGTTATAGCTCATGGTTGATGAAAAGAATTAAAAAATAAAAAAATTAAAATCTTAAAAGAAACTCGAATTTTGAAAAAAGAATTGAATGCCACGAACTATATGGCATAATTGAAATTGATCTTGAATTGATAAACTCTATATGCTTATTTTTTATAAATAATTATTTTTTTATTTTATTATCTGATAAAATTTACTTAAAGTGATCATTGCTTACTGGGTTGTCTAGTTCATTACCTCTCTATTTTATTTTTCAGATTCAGCTTCTAAATTACAAACATGGGTACTGTTGGGTATAAAATACCCCCCGGCCGAAGTTCGTAAAAGATCGACCCTTACAAAGCTTTTCCGGACTTCCGACCTTGTGTGGCGTCTCTCTGAACCCCCTCGACCGTCCGAGCTCCCGGACTTCTCCGACAATGAGCTTCTTTATCCATCTATCGGGCCGCTCCAAAGGCTCTCTAGGTCTCACTATCAGCGACCTTCTACAGTGATCAACTATTCTCCGAACTTCTTCCGGACTTCGCCAATATCTGAGCTTCTTCGACAATGAGATTTCTACAGTAATCAGACTCCATCCAAATTTTTATGGCGGTCGACCACCTTCAGGATTCCAACTGAGCTCCTGCGAGAGCCGAACTCCTACTACGAGCGGTCTACTCCGAACTCCTACAGCGGGCGGTCTACCCCAGACATCTACTGTAAGCAAATTCTATTCGGGCCTCTACTGTAAATATATTTCTTCCGAACTTCTATTACAGGTAGGCTTCAGTCGAGCTTCTTCGTAGCCGGATCCCAGATGAACTTCTACAATGGGACAGGACCCACCAGCCAGGTCGCTACTCCGAGCTTCCACGACAACCGATCTTCGATCAAGCTTCTACAATAAGCGGCCTCCTTTCAGCCTTCTACAAGAATCAGACTTCGATCGAACTTTCATAGCGGATGGATATCGGACGAGCTTCTACGATGGACGGACTTCGACAGCTGGATTCCTACAACGATCGATCGCCTCCGATGTCTGTCGAACCTCCCCAACGCCATCCGAAGTCCATCACTGATCGATCCTCCACCAAATCCTTCATGAAATCAGACTTCTCCGATGGATCATCTTCAGACGAGCTTCCACATCAGGCGAATCCCAGACGGACTTCTTTAGCAATCGGACTCCTACCGGGCTTCACCAACGAAAAGTCTCCATCTGAGCTTCTACAGCAGATGACTCCCACCTGTAGTATTAGCGCCTAAGGTATCCGATAATAGTAGACTCGTCAGCAGCTTCGGAGACATCCGAACTTCTCTCAGATCGACAGAATAGAGAGCCATTCCGCTCCATCAGATGTCCCAACTGAGCTCCAACCGACAGATCCAAACTCTCTGGCAAGTCACGACAATGGCCACTACCCTGCTCCACTCTCTGCAATGAATTCCACGTGGCTCCACTACTTCTGGCAAGTCACGACAATGGACACCGCTTCACTCTCTGGGCTCTACTACTCTCTGGCAAGTCGCGACAACGGATATCACTCCACTCTCCGTAACAAACTCCACGTGGCCCTGAACGACCCCTGACGCCACTACTCTCCGTAACAGACTCCACGTGGCTCTGAACAGCCCACTACCAGGTGGTTACCGATGTCGCTGTCAATCCATTACGCTCTCCGTCTATAAAAAGGGACCCCCAGATACGTTCTTCTCTAAGCTCAAAAACTCTATCCCAAAACTCTGCTAAAATTTTCACTTGAGCACTCCATTTCTATTGAAGCAGAGTACTGACTTGAGCATCGGAGGGTCTTGCCGGAGCACCTCCAACTCCGGTTTAGACTTTCCTTGCAGGTCCCGACAGCGGCCGCGGTCATCTCGACTCCAGCAACTCCGGCTTCGGTGAAATTCTGCACCAACAGGTACTATTTTGGGAGTGAGCTAGAAGCGAGAGACAACAGCGTAGATTTATTACTATATTTTTACATAATTATTATTTGAGGTATAACTAATATAAGATCTATTGAATATTATTGAATTCATTGAAACATTGAAGTTGAAATTTAGATCGTTAAGTTTTGGATTTAAATTATTAAAATTTATTTCGTTATTATTTTATGATAGCATGATTAGATACCTTGCATGCTTGTAGGAAGAGTTTTCTATAAATATGCAGTGGTTATCATAACCTTCGGCTCACAATTTTGGATCGAGAGTGTAACAGAGAGTCTCTGTCATGGAGTTGAAGAAGAGTCTCACCCTGCACAACACACTACACGAATAGCTCGATCGATCAAGTGAGCATGCACAGTCATCAGCCGACTTCCACCAAAGCCCAAATTTGCCTTTCTAGGAAAGAAAATCTATTTAAGCATGGAGACTTGCTTTCACATATCCGATATGGGACCAAAAATGCTGATGTGGTCCCTCCTCATATGGGACCCAATATCTTAAAACAAAAGAATAGAAAAAAAAAAGAAGCTTGGAGATCGTAAACCACAAAAGGAGATAAGGAGACAGAAGAAGAGAGGCTTGAAGGGTGTTTCGTTCAAGAAAAGAAGATTAGAGAACGTCGATTGGAGGAGTTCGCTCAACCTTGGATTAGAGTTATTCCATCGAGGGTTCTACTATAGATTTGTTTAATTTTGAATTTTTTTTCCTTGTATTAGAAGCAGTGTTTCCCAGTATCGTGTTAGGGAAGGTTTTTTATACTCTAAACTATTATTATAATATTGGAAGCTCTTTTTTACTCTGATTTCTGTGTGGATGTAGACTTCGATCGAACCATAAAAAATATTGGTATTCTTGCGATTACTATAATTTCTTTATGCTGTTGATATTATCGTTAGCATGATTTTTGTTCTATCTATTATCATCTAATACTCAAATTTCAATAAGTGGTATCAGAGCCAGATTTCACCAAATCTAGAGTACTTAAGAAAGAGTTGAGACGCTAATAGATGGAGGATCAATCTTTGTCGGATACTATGATCAAGCTGATATCAACCAACTACTCGATTTGGAAGCCTCGCATGGAAGACCTCCTTTACTGCAAAGATCTTCACGATCTAATCAAAGGAGTTACAATAAGATGTCAGACAAAGAATGGGAGAAACTGAATCATAAAATTGTTGGACTTTTCTAGCAGTGGATTGACGATAGTGTCTTCCACTATGTTTCAATGGAGGTGAACGCCCATGGCCTCTTGCTAAAATTAAAAAGCCTATACGAGAGAGATGATGCAGAACAAGATGTTCTTAATTCACAAACTATTAAACATGAAACATGAGGGGGCTTCCATGGCAGAACATCTAAGTAACTTTCAGAACATGGTGAACCAGCTCACAGCGATGAAGATGATGTTATATGAGGAGCTCCAGGCCCTACTTTTGTTGAGTTTCTTGTCTGATAGTTGAGAGACTCTAGTGGTGTCTTTAAGCAATATAGTTCTTCACCGAAGGGTTCGATAGTCTTGACAATGGTGAAAGATTGTATGCTTGACGAGGAGGCCAAGAGGAAGGAACAATAGGTCTCGAGCCACAATGAAGCCCTCGTCATAGAAAGAAAGGGAAGAAGCAAGCATAGGGACTCCCAATCTAACTTGGATGATGGCCACGCTAAATCACGAGAGAGATCCATATCCCAAAGTAGCAAATGTTATAACTATGACAAAGGGGCCACTTTAAGAAAGATTGTAGATTACTGAAGAAGGAGAAGTCAAAGAACAAATAAGACAATGACTCCAGCTCAAACAATGAGATGACAGTTGTTGCTATAGGTGGAGAGGTGATCATTGTCTAAGGCACAACAGATTGTTGTCATAGGCAATCAAAGTTAATCACTGATTCAAAACTCTATAGATAATAGTAAGTCAGGATCGTATCCATAGAGACTGTAGGCTGAGTTGTGGTTACAGAAAAGTTAAGATCGTTGGATTAAAGGCATTGCAAAGAAAAAAAATAAAATAAAATAGAAATAAATTATATTAAGAGTTGGATCAAACAGAAAATAATTATCTCAAGAGGTTATGAATCGATCTTGCATAAAATAGAGTTGTATTTCTTTAATGATATTAGATACTTGTAATTAGATCTTGGACATAGCTTATCTTCATTTGAGCACGATCTATATCCTTGGATCACGACTTGTTCCTTCGGGCATAAACTATTCTAGGACTTTATCTCATAAGTAAAGAAGAAATAATAATAAATCAAAGCTAGAAACCACCTATCTTTCCTCGGCATGCCCATATCCATAGATCACGGTGCATCTCTAAAAAGTACAGAGTTTACAACCTACCTCTCCTTAGCACGCCCCGTATTCGTAAATCACGGTACATCTTCAGAGAGTAAAGATTGTTCTAACTACAATCTAACACATAAATATAAAAGAAAGTGTAAAAGATAATTGTATAATAAAAGAGAAGCTTTATTGATTCATATCGTAAAAGAAGTACAAAAAGGGATAGAATATTAAACTGCTCTGTTGTTACAAGACTTCCTCTCTTTTTCCGAGACTAATAGATTTAGCCGCTCATGGGTTGGCTCTTGCTAATTAATGGCTCCATTTTCTCAGCAAAATCTCCTTATGTCACCTTAAAAAATCTTCTAACACCTCACAATCTCCTCTTTTATTTTTCTCTCAATTTTTTCTGTCTGATCCCCTCTTTTTCTTTTAAGCATCTCCACGTTCTTTTTTATAGCCTCAGGGTCCCAATCGTCACAAGATTTTAGAGTCCTCACGTCTCTCTCTTTATATTTTTTAAAACCTTAAAATCTTCTGTGTGTTGCATCATAGGCTCGTGTAAGCCACGTGAACTAGCATCCCAGGCCCGCTCGTGTCTGCCCGGTGCACACCCAAACCGGTCCCAGTCCGCATCTGCTCCCACGCGCCTGCTCCCTATGAACCACGCTATAAGCTGCGCTTCATTTCTGCCACGCATGTACCGCATCAAACATTGAACCCGCTCGCTCGCCCAAATGTGCACCATGTAACGACGTAAATAGACCCCCTTGCCTATGAGCCATGCATAAACCGCACCTCTTTTCTTATGCGCCGTGCATGGACCGCACTGTCGCCTCCTTGTGCGCCGCGTGCGTGGACGGCATGGCGTCTTTGGGCCATGCCTCCATGGGCCTTGCTGTTGCTTTGGGCCATTCGATCCTGTGGCTTGTGTGCTTGCTTTCTTCTAAGTCATGTGCTCATTTTTATGACTAAAAATTTGGGCTTAATTTTAGACTTCGTCACTATAAATGTTAGAGGCCTTTGCTAGTTGGTATATGAATAATTTTTTATAATTAATAATTTTTAAAAAAATATAAGAAGTATCAAATACTAAATAATAGAGATTAAATAATAAAGATTTTAATACTTTTTATATCATATTTAATGCACTGATCACACCCTCCAACTTGAACTTTGCTCGTTCTCGAGTAAAGAAAGAATTTAGGGCTAAATACCATTTAGCTTAGAGTTTCGAGTTTTCACCAGATAATTTTTAAAAAGGCCATTGATGTTTGGTAGAACGTGAGTAAGTTATGTCTTTGGGATATTAGTACTAATCAATATGAAAATTAAGTCAAGAATACTAATTTTTTTTGAACCTTTTTCTAAATTGCCTTCTACCTTTATCTCTAATCGTTTAACTTTCATATGAACAAGTGTAGTGTTACTTTCATTCTTTATTTATTATTTTTTTTAATATTTTTTAAATATTATCTTACTATTGAGTGTTTTAACTCCTTAAGCTTTCTGTCTGATCCATGTTGCGAGTTTTTAGCTAATGACTCTCAAACCAGATTGCTTTAGGGCACCAGGTATAAAATATTTCTCAGACTTTTTAACTCGAATCAAACAGACTATGAGTTAAGACTAGCTTTACAATAAAATTTCTTTATCCTTCACACCTTTTGAAATGAAACTCAATACTTGCTTAGACAAAAAGATCCGATTACTCAGCGTGAAGTACTAGAAAACTATCTTTTATTCTATAAAATAGTTTATTTTATGAAAAAATATATAGTTACCCTGTACAAGCTCAAAAAAAGTAAACTCTTCTTTGATGTTGGTAGAAAAAATCAAAAATGCTCAAAAAGAAAATTATTTCTATTCTAAACTTCACTATTTATTAAGTTTTCTTAATACTTGATCCCTCGATATCTCACAAATTTTTTGAATTGTACATCAATTTTTTTAAAAAAATACTTAATTCAACTCGATTTTTAAGCGCAATCGGATACCTAAACGCTAAATACTAACTTACTCGAGGACTTATACATCTATTAGCTTAAGAAACGAATACTAGATTTATAATTCAAAACAAAGATGGGAGAGAGGGTGTTGAAGGGAGTTGTGAGTTGTCATGAGTTGGCACATGCTAAGAAAAAGGAAAGAATTTGTTGGGATTTCAATGTGAAAGAAAAAAAGAATGTAGGTGCCTCCTTTCTTGGCCTTTGGATTAAGAGAACTCACTTCCTATCCCTTGAATCTTAGTGTGGTACTCCATCTCTAGGGTTTTCATGGAGTGACATCATAAATCTTGACCGTTGAGTAGAGCATTACTTCTTAACCATTGGGTTACTTTCTTATTTGATCAGTCCTTCAAATTGGTTGCTCTTAGCACCTTGGTTCTTGAATTTAGCTTTGGATTTGAACCAATTTGAGTTTTGATTAGTCCAATCTCTCAATTTCCTGCAAAAGAGGACAAGAAGCATCAAATTTCAACTAATAGAGATTAAATATTATAAAATTTGATACTTTAAAAATCTAATTCATGTATTGATCACACCCCCCAACCTGAACTTTATTCATCCTCGAGTAAAGAAAGAATTTAGAGCTAAGTACCGTTTAGCTTAGAGTTTCGAGTTTTATCAGGTAATTATCAAAAAGACCATTGATGTTCAGTAGAACGTGAGTGAGTTATATCATTAGGATATTAATACTAATCAATATGAAAGTTAAGCCAAGAACACTAAATTTTTTTTGAACTTTTTTCTAAATTACTTTCTATCTTTATCTCTAAATCGTGTAACTTTCATATGGACAAGTGTAGTGTTGCTTCCATCCTTTATTTATTATTTTTTTATATATTTTTTTAATATTATACTGCTGTTGAGTGTCTTAATCTCTTAAACTTTTTGTCTGATCCATGTAACGAGTTTTCAACCAATGACTCCCGAACCAGATGGCTTTAAGATACTAGGTATAAAATATCCCTCGAATTTTTTAGCTCGAATTAAACAGACTACGAGTTAAGACTAGCTTTACAATAGAATTTCTTTATCCTTCATATCTTTTAATGCAAAACTCAATGCTTGCTTAGACAAAGAGACCCGATTACTCAGCATGAAGTCTTTAAAAACTATCTTTTATTCTATAAAATAATTTATTTTTTGAAAAAATATATAGTTATCTTACACAAATTCATAGAAAGTAAACTCTTCTTTGATGTTGGTAGAAAAAATTAGAAATACTCAAGAAAAAATTATTTATATTCTAAACTTAACTATTCATTAGATTTTCTTAATACTTGATCCCTCGGTATTTTACAAACTCTCTAGACTGTGCATCAATTTTTTTAAAAAAAAATACTTGATTCAACTTGATTCTTGAGTACAATCGGATACCTAAATGTTAAATACTAACTTACTCGAAGACTTATAGATTTATTATTCTCTCCTCCCAACTTAATCGACATTACCCTTAATGGAGTAAAAGAATCAAACAAAAGAAAATGAGAAAATGCACTTTGGGTAATTGTGCTGACAAGTGCCTTTAAAATTCTAATCCAAGTCCCCATGAGCAAATACAACTGAGTCAATTTATTATTATTTTTAAATCTAAAAAAATTAAGATTAAAAAATCGTGTTGCCTCCCAAAAGCACTAAGTTTAAAGTCTTCAGTTGAACTTTATGCCTCTTAAAGTATATCTTCAACCCACTCCTTTCTTAACCACCTCCCTCCTATTAAGGTTTAGTCTAACTCTGCATGTCTCTATGCAGCTTTGCATCAAGCTCGCAATGAATGTGCTGCATGCAGATGGAGGGTTCTATGCCTTTCAAATTAGCAATAGCCCATCCAATAGCTTCTTTGTATTCTTTTAGCACACCTACAAGTTTGGCAAATAGGGATTGAATTTCTCCTATTAACGGAGTCCGTTAGTTTCATAATTGAAATAATAAAAAAATAAAATAAAATACATGCCTAAGAGAGACATGTCGTGACCGTCCATATCCTTTTTGTTCCTCATCAAGTCTCTCCATCCATTGTCTTCCTCATCATGCTTTTCTTCCATCCATAAGGTCTTCCTTCTGAGTCTCTTTCTCCTCTTCCAAACTCCATATGCCATTTCTCCTATCCATGAGATCTTTTTTGAGTCTCTTTCTTCTCTTTCAAATCCCTCTTCTTTTCTAAAATTTTTGCATCTAAAATTCATGAAAACTGTTGAAATGTGTATTGAGACATCGGATAAATATTTTACTAGATGTGTATCAATTGAATATATATTATGTATTAGTGGATATTAAGTTCAGTAAACTATATATCAATTTATCTATATATATGTATTAGATCATTGCTGGATATATATCAAAAAAGCTTATAGTATATACCAATAAGCCATCTAGTGTGTATCATTTGCTCATGTGCTATGTATTAATAAGTGCTATGTTTTGAAAACTTTATATCGCTTTATCTAGATGTGTGTATTGAGACGTCGGATGAATATTTTACTGGATGTGTATCAACTAATCATATACTATATACTGGTGAGTACTAAGTTCGATTAACATATATTAATTTAGTTGTAGATATATATTGGATCGTTGTTGGATGTATATCAAAAAGCTTATAGTATATATAATCTAGCTATATATTTAGTGTGTATCGTATAATCATATAATATGTATCGCTAAAAAATTTATACTGAAAATGAGAAAGAAAAAGCATATTTTAATCACAAGACTAATAACTCCGTTAGTAGAAAGGTTTTTGACTTTTAGATTTATTCTTTAAGATTGATATTAAGTGAAAGATGGTATAAAACCCATCCTATATGATATTTTGTAGTGCCCCCCCTATATGATTTTTGTTCTTTTGGCTCGCTCTCCGAAACAAGCTTCACATAGGGATAGGTTCTTGATAAGAAAGGATGGCATGTTAGCTTTAGATGTGCTCTGTGTAGTGCTGATTCGGAATCCATCTCCTATTTTTTAATCAAATACTCTTTTACCTGAGGTATTTGGATAACACTAAAGATTCAGCTTAATATTAGAGGATAGCCCGCCACATTACATAATTTTTGGATGGATTAGAATATGTGTTAGCTTTTATTACTAATGCTCCGTATATGCGATCTGTGAAGACGATGGAGGCTGTTTTTTGTATTTTGAGGTGATATCCTTCTTTTCTATTTTGATTTTCAGATAAAGAGTTTTTTTTTTTTTAGTGGTCCATAATTTTCAACACTTCTGCTCTCTTATAAATATCTTCCTTCTCTAAACAAATATGGGTGGCTGATCTATTCCACGCTCCCCTGCTTCTCAAAAAGACTAGCTTGGAATTTTCTGATTACCATCACATAAGAAGTCTGTGGGCGCATACCTGTCATCCATTTAATAACTCCAGAAATACTAAGAATCCATAATGTATTCTCCTCTCTAGGACCTGGGCTGCCACAGATAAGATCAACCTCCAACTCCTTGCCTTGCTCTGCCTCCCTCCCAGTTATCATGGCTATCTGCATCATATTCGCATGGCTTCTTTTTGTCACGCTTGCCTCCCTTCTCCTTTCTTTCAGATACAAAAGAATGGAACAACGAAAGGCAGTGTACAAGCTCCCTCCTGGCCCGAAGAAGCTTCCCATAATTGGGAACCTGCATCAAGTTGGTAGCCTGCCTCATCACTCCTTATGGCAACTCTCTCAAAAATATGGCCCTCTCATGTATTTAGAACTAGGTAGCATGCCAACAGTAGTCATCTCATCTGCTGAGATGGCCAGAGAAGTAATGAAAACTCATGATCTTGACTTCTGCTCGAGGCCCCGCCTTGTTTATGCCTGCAAATTTTCTTACAACTTCTTGAGTATAAGCTTCTTACCCTATGGTGAATATTGGAGAGAGATGAGAAAGATATGCATCCTTGAACTTTTCAGTGCCAGGAGGGTGCAATCATTTCAATTTATAAGGGAAGAAGAGATTTCACTAATGATCGATAGTATCGCTCATTCTTCAGCGACTCCTATAAATCTTAGCAAGTTGATGGTGACACTGGCAAATAATATAATTTGCAGAGCTGCGATGGGTAAGAAGTACCAAGAAGGTGAGGATATATTTCACGGGCTTCTCATCGAAGCAAAGGCATTAGCCACTAGTTTTTATATTGCAGACTTCTTCCCATCAATAGGTTGGATGGACAAGCTAACGGGACTTGCAGGTAGGCTCGAGAAGAACTTTAGTATGTTTGATGCTTTCTATGAGCAGGTCATCGGTGAGCACCTTGATCCCGAGAGGACAAGACCCGAACATGAAGACATAATTGATGTATTACTTCGGTTACAAAGGGATGGACATCTAACAAAAGATCACATAAAAGCAGTGCTAATGGTATCCATTTCTTACGCCTATATATTCTTCATCAAAATTTGCATAGTCAATTTGCTTTTGCTTGCTTGTTGCGAAAAACTCTACTAAAATTTACAACTTTTGTTTTATTTTTGAACTGTACAAGGCTTTACTACTCATGTCTTCTCGTGAGATTCTTGTGGAGTTTCATTAAATTGGATACTAAAGCGAATTTTTTTCCTTTTTCTTTTGCTTAGGATATCTTCATTGCTGGAACAGACACAGCTTCTGCAACCTTAGAATGGGCTATGGCGGAGCTTGCAAGACACCCAAGGCTGATGAAGAAAGCTCAAGAAGAAATAAGAGCCTCTTTAGGAACTAAAGGGAAGGTGGAAGAAGGAGATCTTCACCAGCTTCAATACCTCAAGTCTGTGGTGAAAGAAACGTGGAGGCTGCACTCTCCTGTTCCATTACTGCTTCCTCGAGAGTCCATAAGACACTCTAGGATTCATGGATATGATATCCTGCCAAACACTAGAGTGTATGTCAATGCTTGGGGGATAGCAAAAGATCCTAAATCATGGGATGACCCTGAAGAGTTCATTCCTGAGAGATTCATGGATAGTTCTATAGACTACAAAGGACATAATTTCGAGTTCATACCATTCGGTTCTGGTCGAAGAATCTGCCCTGGAATGAATTTGGGGACTTTGACAGTGGAGCTAGCACTTGCAAGCATGTTGTACCATTTTGACTGGGAACTGCCTGTTGGGATGACCAGAGAAGACATCGACATGAACGAGGCACCAGGAATTACGGTGCACAAGAGTTCTGCTCTGCACCTTGTAGCCATAAACCACCACATCAAGAAATAACCATTAATCATATCAGTTATAGTCTCATGTAAGATTAGGTGCAAGAAGTGTTTGTAGAAACCAAGGGAAGGAATATGTGCATGATGTTTTTTATGATCTGTGAATATCATAGTAAGAGCTATAATGCTCCATCCAAATAGAAAAGTCTTTACTTGGAATATGTATGCACTGAACTTTCATCTATAAAATTTGAGAGTATTTATGTTGTTTGAAGTGATAAATATTACTGCAGATTGATTTGCTGATAGACATTAGCATGCTTAAGTGGGGAAGATCAAGCATTGTTCTATAATGATCACCATATAATTTCTGTAACCGAGAAGGGACTCCCGAAAGGAGTCCACTTCTTCTCGCCGATCCCGTCGGAGAACGGACTCCTGGAGGCCCTTCGGCCATTGGACGACTCCTCTCTTATCCAATGAATTCCGATCCACCACCGATGAAAACCCTTGAGATATGAAGATTTCTTTTCCATCGGTGTGCCCCAGCGAGTTGCCGCCGATTTGGCACCGGAAGTGATGTAATCCGCCCTGATTTCCCCTTCACCGAGTCCCATGGTCGTCGTTGACGGCATCATCATCTCGATTTGCTGCTGGACATCGCCGGATTTGGTTGAAGAACCGGCTGGCCTGCTTTGGTATTTTCTTTCCCCTGCTTTTCCTTCTCTCTCTTCTCTTGCTGAGCCCGCTGCCGTCGTGAAACACGGACAGCTCGAGCTGCCAAGTGCCGGAGCCTGCAGGGTTGCTGCCGTCATGGGCCGCCGCTGTGGGGGTGGCGGACCTAGAACCCTTCCCCGGTTTTTTTTTTTTTTTTCCTTCTTGTTCTCCCTTCCTTTTCCTCATCGCCGGCTGACCGCCGTCGCTGGTGATTCTGCGGCTGAGCGCCGCCACCACTCTCCCTCCTCAACTCTCTCTCTCTCTCCTCAACTTTCTCTCTCTTTACCTGGTCTATCGAGAGTCCGAGAGTCATAATTTGTGGACCCAGGATGAGCTCAGTGTGATGTCCTGGATTGGTTTCATAGGTGCCCATCCTTTTGGCCTCCGCCCTAACCATCATCAGCTATCCACCAATTCATCATCGACAATCTCTCCTGACTTGTTACGGTTGCCTTTACTGGACGTCTATTCATCGAAGTTGGGAATTTGGTTACGCTATTCTAAATGATTAAAGCCACTGGTTGTCGGTTTCTAATCAGCCTCATTCTTATCGTGACTCTTATTTTTATGATTAATATTGATATTATATAAAAATATGATTGATTGGATAAAAAATATTAAAAAAAAATTTATACTCGTTTGCCAATCAAAATACGATTGATAGCTGACAATCTATCCAGATTACTAATAATTTAAAATAAATTTATTAAATTATTATGTTTGATATATTATTTTAAGTGATAATTCAAATTATCTTGATAATCTAGATTATCTCTCGGGAGACAATCTAAATAATTTTGAGAAGACGTGACTATTCAGATTATCACTTATTTGATAATATTATAAAAAAAAATTTTGAATAAAATTATCTCTCAAAAAAATTCACACAAAACCCACCCCTCCACCCTCTCTCCTGATGGCTCTCCCCCTCGCCTTCTTCTTCAACTCTCCCATACCCTCGATCGCCTCCCCTCTACCCGTACCCTTATCATCTTCGATTATGGCTCCCACTTCTATGCTGGTATTGACTTCTCCTCTCTCACCTCCATCACTACCCCCTCTCCTCCGACGATCCAATAGCCGTCCCAAGTTTCGAAAGACAACCATCGTCGAATATGGGAACACCATTGATTTAGCACTCACAGGGCGGCGGGCCTTGACGTTAGAGGCCAAGGCAATAGGGCTCATCTCAAGGATTTTTCTTTTTTAACTGTCAGACATATTTTGAAAATTTTGATTTAAATTTAGAAAATAAAATCAAACTCTTTCTCAGTAATTCAAAATTCTATAAAGTTTTATAAGGATATTTTTGAAATTTAATTTCACATTATCAGTAATTTAATTGTCATACTAAATATGTTAATCAAGATTTTCAGTAATTTTACTGTAATATTATCTGTGTATACCAAGCACAGTAATCAATATTACTGATAATTTAATAGTGACAATCTATCTTGAAAGCAATCAGATTACTTTCCAAGATTACCTGACGATGCACCAAATGCAACCTCAAGATAAGGCCCTAATTTATTTAATTATTTAATTTTAATATAAGAATTAAAAAATTAGATTTAAAATTAATTTGGATATTAAAGCTTTGAAATTAAAATACTAGTAATAATTTATTATTTTTTTATGTTGATGGTTGATTGAAGATGAGTTTGAACTATATTGATTGAGGGACATGCTAGGCACGGACTCATAAATATTGTGATCGAGTTTGTTGTTACTAAAGATAAAAATCTCTATACATGATCATCATTATATGTACTATTTACATTGTTGGAATCACATTAATAGATTTATCTTATTTGAAATACTATTGTTCCTATATGATTTTTTAGTACAAATATATTATATGTTAACTATATATATATACCAGTGATTAATGATATGATTATATGCTTATGATATGCTTATCTTGATTATACTATGAACTGTAATTGATGTACTAAAATTAACATGTAATAATTGGATAGAAAAGATATGGTTTGGAGTAACCTCATCATGTGGATAGTCGGATAGCTGGTAAAGAGTTTATACCTGAAATAGCTTCTATGAGCTAATGTATGGGATAGCCAGCCAGGAGTTTATACTTAGAATAGCTTCTACAAACTTATGTATAAAGCTTATGCCTGAGACAACCTCTACAAGCTTACACATGAAATTGCCTCTAAGAGCTTATATCTGGGATAGCCTCTACGAACTTATACATGAAAATTTGATCAGTAATGGACTGGAGCATAATTTTTGTTAGTCCAAAATACAAAAAAAAAAATTAAGAAATTTAAAATTGTGATAAGAGAAACAAATGATAAGATATAAAACTAATGCTAAATAAAAGATTTTACTGGTTGACATATAGTGACGCACCTCTTTTGACAAGATAGATATTTAATATACATATTTATATGAATATTTGAGCTGTTCTGAATATTTAATATAAGATTTCATATTTTGTTGCTTATTATTATTTTTAAATTATACTATTATATTGGTGTGGATGTGCGAAGATTCTTACTAGACTATAAAGCTCACAATCCTTCCTCTCTTTTTTTTCAGAATTATAGTATGCTTGTACTTGGCTAAGATTAGGATCATGATTTGAAAAAATTGATTAGATAGAGCATCATCAATATCAATTGGATAATCAAATTTATAAATTATATAAGATTCAATATTTATTAATTTGAAATATTTGTTATGAATCAATATCAATAGTATTCTTGGTATTTTGAGAATGTAGCCAATATTAACCTTTTGCATATCCTTTAGGATCTTACCATAGGTAGTGTGCCGCTGCCAACCTGAGTATTGGGTTCGGGATGTAATAGATTAGATGAATTTCTTTTTGATGATGCTATTGTTAAATAACTAAAAGCATGATTTCTAGTTTTATATACACCACAAATAACGGATGCCCGCTGTGCTTTCAAACATTTAAGCTCTTAGTTTTCTTGAAAGGACACTTCGAAATTAATACATAAAAAATCTTTCGCGATACGTCATGCTATACTCAAACATAAGCTGTAGTAAGTTAGCTGGTTTCACTTAGATAATTCATCCAGTGCTTGTTTTCCAAATAGGACCAGCCTCCTCTTCCTCATGGTGAATCCTATTCTTGTGTCATGCACTGCACACGAGACATCAAACTGTAGAGCTTTAGGCAAGGTCGAAAACTTCATTCAACCATGTCCAGCGGGCATTGATATACTTGGATGATACGCCCTCCCCAAGGTGTATCATATCACCTTCTTGTCAATTTTCTACTGCATTTGTTTCAGGTTTCAGGTTTTTGTATGATAACGTGGTTGATTCTTCATCGACACCTAAGTCTCAAGGTCCCCTTATGGATGATTTCGGGCAAAAGAATGGTGAAAATCTATTAAAAATTTCAGAAAATATTAAGATTAATGAATAATCTCTTCCTTGGAATCTCAAATTTATTGTTCCCATGGCTCATTTAGTAATAGTAACATATCCTTGTCAAGCTTCCGTATCTCCTCCATCGTTGCCACGTGAGCTGAAATGTTGACATCCACCAAGGCATTTGTCATGAAAGTCAGTGTCATCCTGTCTTCTCGTACATAATCTAATCATTTCGATCTTGTTGGCTGAAGATTCTTTGGAAGTTACAAGCAATTAAAAGTTAGAGTAATACGTCGAGTCTTTTTCTGAGTAATATAAAAAAAAAAATTTAATTATCAAAATAATTTAAATTTATATTTATTGATCGATTTGATATAAAAATAATAAAAAAATAATATTTTATCATACCACGTCACCTCTTCATTTTCCCCTCATTTTCCACGTTGGCGAGGCGAGGAAAAAAAAAAAAAAAATCATTTGGTACGGTGTTTTTAAAAACGCCATTTCAAACGGTATTTTTAAAAACGTCATATCATTTGACGCTTTTAATTATTTTTCAAAAAAAAAATTATAATTATAATTTTAAATTTATAAAAAAATAAAAATTATAATTTTGATAAAAATAAAAAATTATCATTTCAAATTAGTATCTTCATTTCAAATTATCTTTTTAAAAAAAATTATAAAAAATAATTATAAAAAAATTAAAAATATCATAAAAAAGTATTGAAAAAAATAGAAATTATAATTCAAAATGTTAAGAAAATAAAAATTTTAATTTTAATTCAAATAAAAATTATCATTTCAAATTACAATCTCTTTTGAAATTAACTTTTTTTTAAATATCATAAAAAAATTAAAAAATATTAAAAAAATAATTAAATTTCTATACCAATTTACAATTGGACATTGTTCCTCTAATCTCTATACCAATTTACAATTGTAAGTTGGTTATAGCTTCCCTTTCAGAGTAAAATGCCACTACAATTGAAAGATGTGTACTTTGATAATGACGTAAAATCAATTTTTTATCTTCTCCTCCTCAGAGAAGAAATCAGGAAAAGTTGTAGTAGCATTTCACTACCCTCATCAGCTGGTCGGGCCATAGTGTGAAAATTCTTTTATCTGATTCTGGTTGTGTCCAAATTCATGCATCATGTTTTGAAGACTAGCTTGGAATTTTCTGATCACCATCAGATAACAAGGCTATAGGGCACAAATCATGCATCCATTTAATAATGATTCTGGTTATGTCCACATCATGTTTTGAAGATAGCTTGGAATTTTCTGATCACCACCAGAAAAGAAGTCTGTGGCACATATTTAATAACTCCTGAAATACTAAGAATCCATAATAGATTGTCCTCTCTGGGACCAGGGCTGCTGCAAATAAGATCAACCTCCAACTCTTTGCCTTGCTCTGCCTCCTAGTAATAATGGATATCTGCATCATATCCTCATGGCTTCTTTTTGTCACGCTTGCCTTCCTTCTTCTTTCTTTCAGATACAAAAGAATGGAACAACGAAAGGCGGTGTACAGACTCCCTCCTGGCCCAAAGAAGCTTCCCTTAATTGGGAACTTGCACCAACTTGGCAGGCTGCCTCATCACTCTTTATGGCAACTCTCTCAAAAATATGGCCCTCTCATGTATTTAGAACTAGGGAGCGTGCCAACAGTCGTAGTCTCATCTGCTGAGATGGCCAGAGAAGTAATGAAAACTCATGATCTCGACTTCTGCTCGAGGCCCCGTCTTGTTGCTACCAGTAAAGTTTCTTACAATTGCTTGGATATCAGCTTCTCACCCTATGGTGAATATTGGAGAGAGATGAGAAAGATATGCATCATCGAACTTTTCAGTGCCAAGAGGGTGCAATCATTTCAATTTATAAGGGAAGAAGAGATTTCACTAATGATCAATAGCATCTCCCACTCTTCAGCAACTCCTATAAATCTCAGTAAGCTGACGATGACACTGGCAAATAATATAATTTGCAGAGTTGCGATGGGTAAGAAGTATCAAGAAGGTGATCATGAGAAGGGTATATTTCACAAGCTTCTCCTCGAAGCACAGGCATTATTCAGCAGTTTTTATATTGCAGACTTCTTCCCATCAATAGGCTGGATGGACAAGCTGACAGGACTTGCAGGTAGGCTCGAGAAGAACTGTGCTATGCTTGATGTGTTCTATGAGCAGGTCATCAGGGAGCACCTTGACCCCAAGAGGATGAGACCCGAACATGAAGACATAGTTGATGTATTGCTTCGGTTACAAAAGGATGGAAGCCATCTAACGAAAGACCACATAAAAGCAGTGCTAATGGCATCTTTCTCACACCTTCATATTCTTCATCAAAATTTGAATAGTTAATTTGCTTTCGCTTCTTTGTTGCAAAAAGTTCCACTAAATCCACTACTTCTACTTAATTTTTGAACTGTACAAGGCTTAACTAGTCATGTCCTTTTTGAAGATTCTTGTGGAGTTTATTGAACTGTATTTTAAAGCGAACTTTGTTCTTCTCTTATGCATAGGATATCTTCATGGCTGGAACAGAAACAGCTTCGGCGACCTTAGTATGGGCTATGGCAGAGCTCGCAAGACACCCGAGACTGATGAAGAAAGCACAAGAAGAAATAAGAGCCTCTTTAGGAACTAAAGGAAAGGTGGAAGAAGGAGATCTTCACCAGCTTCGGTACCTCAAGTCTGTGGTCAAAGAAACACTGAGGCTGCACTCTCCTGTCCCATTACTGCTTCCTCGTGAGTCCATAAGACACTCTAGGATTCATGGATATGATATCCCGCCGAACACAAGAGTGTTTGTCAATGCTTGGGGGATAGGAAAAGATCCTAAATCATGGGATGACCCTGAAGAGTTCATTCCTGAGAGATTCATGGATAGTTCTATCGACTACAAAGGCCATAACTTCGAGCTGATACCATTCGGTTCTGGTCGAAGAATCTGCCCTGCACTGAATTTGGGGACTTTGACAGTGGAGCTAGCACTTGCGAGTATGTTATACCATTTCGACTGGGAAGTGCCTGTTGGGATGAGCACAGAAGACGTTGACATGAATGAAGCGCCAGGACTTGTGGACATAAGAGTTCTCTTCACCTTGTAGCCATAAACCACATCATGAAATAGCCATAAATCATGTAAGTTATAGTGCCTGTCATCTGCTCCTGTAAAATTTGGTAAAAGAAGAGTTTGCAGAACCAAGGGAAGATTATGTGCACGAGATTTTGTGATTTGTAAATATCATGGCTAGAGTTAGAATGCTCTAAACACAGAGAAAAATCTTTGCTTGGAATATGCATGTGTCGAGCTTTCATCTATAAAATTTGAAAGGATTGATGTTGTTTCAAGTGATCAATTTTGCTCCAGATTGATTTGATCATAAACATTAGCATGCTTATGTGGGGAAAGATCAAGCATTATTCTATAACCCCCGCTAGAAATGACTGTACACCAATAACGATAACCCACTGATAGGACAGTACATAACTATTTGAGAATTCATAATCATATTCTTAAATTATTTTTTTTAAATTATAATTTTTAAAATATATGCAAATAAATAAAAATTGAAAGATATTAAATAGATTTAAAGAGTCATAGCCAATAAATAAATTATTAATAGTGAAACAATCATATAATCATTCTTTTCATAACAAACATGCAGGCTTCACAAATATGAAGTTCATAGTTCGTAAAGATCATAATATTAATATTTATAAAATTATATTTTTCATAACAATATATATTTTGCAAGACATCGTATGCTTAATTTTTAATTTAAAAAATATAAAATCATCAATATTTAATATATTTTTTATATTTTATAAAATTTTAAAATTAAAAATAATTAATAATTTAAAAATTAATAAAAATCTATATTATATTTATCTTCAAATTCAACTATGGAATCCTTGAAATTATTCAAAACTATTAAAATCCATAACCAACAACTTCAAAACCCAAAATAAGTTAAAATTGCCAAATGATCCAATTTGGGTATCGGAGGGTGTGTGGGTTCCACCCCAATTAGGACGAACGAAGGACAAGGCTGGCCGGGCAGCAACGTCCGACTTCCCGAGCCGATTTGAATAGAATGAACTCAACTTAATCAAGACCAATTATGGTTTAGATAACACATGATGATGACCGGATTACAAAGGTATCCGCAAGGATCGGATCAGGGTAATGGGTCCATGGCAGCTACCCTTTTCCAAGGGTTAGATCAGATAAAGAGAGAAAGAGAGTGGAGAGAGAAAAAACAAGAGGCTTTTTGTTTTCTTCTCCAGCAAGACAGGGGAAGAAGGGGGTGGACTGCGGCTGTGGTCCGGCAGGCTGGCAGCCGGCGACGGCGACCGACCGGCGAGAGTCGCAGAAATCAGCCAAAAACCGGGGCGAACGGGGCCCTTTGCTTGACCGTTCTCGGGTCCCAGCCCGCTCTCCGGCGGCTGGGGCTCCGCTTCCAGCCAGAGGCCGGTGCATGGGAGAGGCTGAGGCCCTCGGCGACGACCGCTGGTGGTGGAAACGGCCGGGTAAAGAAAGGAAAATTTGCCAAAACAGGGGACGCAAACAGAGGGTTTTCGGCCATTGATTCCGGCGGATTTCTCAACCAGCGGTGAGCTCCAACGTAAGGGGAGATGAGGAGAAGGATAAGCGAGGAGATCGAGTTCTTACCTCGACTCCGGCGGGGCGTGGAAGCCAGCATGGTTAAGGTTGTATTTGTATTTGTACAAAATAAAAGAGTGAAAAACCTAAGCAAAATAGCAATAGACCCCACTTGAGGACTCAAGTTGGAAACAACATGATCAGTATGGTTAAGGTTGTTTTCTTATGGGCTCATAAAAGAAATATGGCAGAGACCCTTTTTTTGTGTGTGTGGCGGTGTGTTCATGGAACATATAATCCCTAAAGCAATATGGCAGAACATTCTCCAATAATACCTTCCCCCCTGAACCACTGGAAACGCACACTTTTCGTCCTTTAGGTGATAGATTAGATTTCCTTCGCTTTGGGCTGCCTTCAAAGTTAAAATGACACTAAATGGTTTGGAAGATGGTATTAAATGATTTGTAGGTTCTATACAAAAAAAAAAAAAAAATGTAGTTTCCTGTTTCTCAAAAGAATATTCAAAATGGGTTCAAGTTGGATATGGGTAATGATACGTCCACTCCGAATTCAATAGATATAACTTAGACTCATTTGGTGCATCACTAGGCCATCTTGGAAGATAATGTAGATTGTCTTCAATATAGATTATCATCATTAAATTGTCAGTAAGGTTAATTACTGTATTTGGTCTAGCAGGTAATGTTGCAGTAAAATTATTGAAAATCTTGATTGACATACTTGATATGACAATTAGATTATCGATAATGTGAAATCAAATTCTCAAAATATCTCTAGTAATTTTTCCTGTATTCTTCTTTTTCCTTGATAAAAGTGGTGGAAGTGGTGTGGTGTAATAGTGACACGGAGAAGTGGCAGACTGAGGGTATGAGAAACCACGAGCACTAGGGGTTGGAGGGGGCGGACGCATGGGAGCCATCGGAGTGATGGGGACGAGCATGGAGGAGCCACGAGGGGATGGTAGGGGGATGAAAACGGAGGAGCCACAGACAGACAGAGAGAAATGAAGGAGCTGTGGGCGAAGCACGCAGCAGAGGGGGTGGGGGGAGGAGAAGGGAGGATTGGGTGATGGGTTTTATTGATTTTTTTTAGAGATAATTTTATCCAAAATTTTTATTGCAATATTGTTAAAAAAGTGGTAATCTGAATATCAACCCTCCCCAAGGTAATCTAGATTGTCTCATGAGAACAATCTGAATTATCAAGTAATCTACATTACCATCCAAAAAGTATAGTAAATACAACAATCCAATTGGCCACTTTAAATTACCAGCAATCTGGATAGATTGCCGGCCTCCAAATGCAACCTCAATGTAAATCCTATTTCAAATTTACAAATATTTTATGATATTTATATGATAAGTTCCTTATCCAACCCAATCACTCTTATCTACGTGATCCGACCCGACCTGCACCTCTATTTGATCAGATTCAATGCAGGTATGGGTAATAAGATTTTTAATTATCAAGCAAATATGGATATTGGCCGATCTAATCCGTACCGATCTGTTGCCATCCCAAGGATATCAATGTTAGTATTCAACTAGCTAAAATGTTTACTAATTAATAACTTTGTTCATGAATATTGATATTGATATTGAAAATAAACAAATTAGAATTGTAAATAGTAACTAAGTTATTTATAGTTATTTTTACATGCTTATATTTTGCACTAAAAAGTGAGCTAGCATGCATTTCTCAAACTTGGTTGGAAACAACTTTAAATTCAATGCTTTTCCTATCTTTTTCCATCTTTTTCCTTTTTGAGGCAGAAAGTTAACTCTAATGCTTTGTGAGTTTATGCTCTTGTTTAGTTTGTTTGCCATGTGAGCCCTTATTGAGCCATATATCGTGCCAAGTTTGAGCTTCAAGGATGACTCACTCATTTCCTTAGCCTCTTGCTTTCATAATGTAGCTGTAAATTTCCAAGAGTAAAAGATTTGAGCCAACATTCTTTCCCTTTCTGAATGAAACTTGTATAAGCTCCAATTCATTGCTCCACTTAAATTTAAACCTCTATTTCTTTAGCATCCAATTTGGTGTCTGATCCAGCTAACAAGGTATATTTGTTCTCCAACCACAGACAACCTTCATAATATGACCAGATTTCTATGTCTATATCTCCATGCATCAAACACATCAATCTGAAAGGAAAGGACCGACCTCCCCATAATTTTTGGGAGATATCGAGCTGGGATTCAAGGATGGATAATAGTTAGACATACATGAAGGGGATTAAGGAATGGCCAAGCTCAAGCTGCTGCATAAGTGCTGCTACTCAATGTCATCATGAAACGAGGTGTCATATGGTTGGACCAGCCAACCAAAAATGTACATGTACTTGAATAACATAAACTTGTGTATGTCGGTCCATACTACGTTGTTAGGTTATACAAAAATGATTAACCTGACCCTATTCAAGCAAATGCCTTCTTACTCAAAAATCAAAGAAAGAAAACAAACTCTTCTAACTCAAGAACCAACCAACATATGAGGAGCATACTACAGTATTTATTTAGTCCCACTCGACTATACATCGAAGGAATCTTATATAGGATTAGAGAATCTAAATAATATCTTCCAACTAATTTTTCTGAATGAATTCTTTAGTTGTGACAAATAATATTTGAATACATCAAACCCATGACTATATAGACTAAAAGATATTGCAACACGAACCAATCGGTACTGACTATAGATCAATCATAATGCTTATGATTAAATTTGAATGGATTTAGATCCTACCTGATGAGAACGTCAAAATTTAAATGATGAGAGTACGTGAGAATCCATTCGGATATATATTTAGTCTTACATCAATAATACACTAGATAGAATTTGAATATTTATTCAGAATTAAAAAATTTAAATGATATTTTCAACTAATTTTTTTGAATAAGACCTTATGTACAATACAACCTAATTCAAATAATAATAGCCTATAACATTTGTCCAATTGGCTCGCCCCCAATCAAATATTAGGTTCTCTCCCCTTTCCATCCCATCGGATATGATCAGGAAAGAAAAATATGAAGTGGAATCTTAAAATGGGTAGCAGTATCTAAAGAGCAGCATCTTTAAAGATGCCTTTTAGGACACAGCCTCCCTAAACCCTCCCCCCTTCCCCGCCACTGTGACACAACTTGGAGACCACTTTTCCAAAGTTTCTGTAAAGAAAAGGTATGGGACTAAATGGACCTGGCTGCATGCATGCGTGCTCGGCAACCACCTCTCCTTTTTTATGCCCATCCAAAGAATCTTTCAACGAGACTTTCGAAGGTGATTTGTTTCGAGCCACTTTTGGTTTGGACAGTCCTCTATTCTATATGTCCGGCGAGCTCTGCGGGTTTGTGGACTGACTCCATTTGGTTTTAACCATTTCTTTAAGCTGGGCATGAACTGGCAAGAATCTTCGGTACTTGGGTCATAATACACCTTCTAAAGGGTGCTTCTCATGCACTAGCTGTCCACCCAAAGCTTGTGTGCTTGTTCTACTTGGTCCTCTCTCTCTCTCTCTCTCTCTCTCTCTCTAGCTCTCTGGCCATGGGGAGACAGCCGTGCTGCGATAAGATTGGATTGAAGAGAGGTCCATGGACAGTGGAGGAAGATCAGAAGCTCATCAACTTCATCATGAATAATGGGATACATTGTTGGCGTCTTGTTCCAAAGCTTGCTGGTATCTCTGTTGATTTCTTTGGTTAGCAATAAGTTTTATTGAAACCAGTCTACATGAGAGCAAAACGAGGGAGATTTATGAGCATGCTAGTTGGTTGGTTGCTTTTTGTAAATTCCATATCGAGGTTGATAGATTTTAGAACCTGGAAGATTAATGAGGCTTTCCATTCAAAAAATTAGCTTTCCCTTTTGGGAAGATCTTTTTGGCATGAATGAGGATTTAGAATCACTAGTTTTCATGAAACTTATTACAAACGAAAAAAAAAAAAACATGATGCATGCCTGCATTTGTGTGTACACCTCTGGTTACTTGCACATAATTTTGAGTTGAAATTAGTTCAGTGCAATTAGCTAAAAAGATGATGTGGATATGCTTGTGTTGTTGCCTTTTCGTGCAGGTTTGATGCGATGTGGAAAGAGCTGCAGGCTAAGATGGACTAATTACCTTCGGCCCGATCTTAAAAGAGGAGCATTCTCTGAGGATGAAGAGAACCAAATCATTCAACTCCATTCTTGCCTTGGTAACAGGTCTCCTCATTCAAGATTCTTCTCTGAGTCTTCATCTCAATTATCATGTTATCTTCTTGAGGCACAAATCATTTTATGTAAACATAGCAGCGAGGAACGAAGCATGTCGGTCACCAATCTTCCTTACATGACTTAAGGATATCTTATGCATGGCAGGTGGTCCAAGATAGCTTCATATTTCCCAGGCCGCACCGATAATGAAATCAAGAACCATTGGAATACTCGAATCAAGAAAAGATTGAAGCTCCTTGGTTTGGACCCTGTGACCCACAAGCCCATAGAACAGCCTGCAAAATATGACAGCTCAAGGAGTGACTGTGTTTCAGAATCTAATCCCTCGGAAGTCCAAGAAAAGAGCATGGAGATTATGGACATAGTTTCAAGCAGCCAAGAAGAACATTTGATGGATGATGAGAAACAAAAAGGCCAAGAAGAACATTTGATGAATGATGAGAAACAAAAGGAGGTCCAATTTGGCTCCAATAACACCATTGTTTTGCATGGGAATGGGATGTCATGGGAAAGCTTGGATGTTGAAGAGATGAAACCTCAGACCAACCCTTCAAGCAGCTTCAGCACTTCATTCTCCGTAGATGACACTGGTCATGCGGGTTCCAGTCTATGCTGGTTTGATACTATCGATTCTTTTCCTTCGTGGGAAGCATTGTATCCTCTTGAAGATGTCTTTCCATTTGGGAATTTCCCATAATTGTCATCCATTTTTTTTCATGTAAGAGTCCATGTGAGGCTTGTAAGTAGTCAATCAAAGCAAAGGGAGGAAAAGGAAAGCAATTATAAAAGAGAAACATATCTCAGTGGAAATTCTGTTATACTATGTAAGATGAAGAGTTTTAAACGTGAAGTATTTTAGTAAAATTCGATCCCACGATGTAACTTTGACTTCCAAATAACTTTTTCTCTTATTCTCAGCATTCTTGCAAAACCAATTTCTGGTATCCATTTGATTGGGTAAAAAAATAAATTAAAAATAAAAGATGAATCAAAGATCTACATACAGTTTTAGAGTATTTATACATTTACTGCACTTTTGTTGTTAAATATTAATTAGCAATTTCTGATAACCCCATAGTCCCTCCATTATTGCATGCACGATGTATACATGATCACCTTGAGTTTACGAAGAAAGCATAGATGCATCCTTGCCAAGTTGTGCTGACGAATTCTATCATACTTAATACCAGAATGTCAAATTTAATTGGCTGTTCTCTAAATATATATGACGATTACATTCACAATCTTGACACAGATGTTGAATTCATTGCTAAATCTATAAATTTGATAAACAAAGCCAAAAACAATCTGTTGGTTAAGTTTGGCTAATTAATACAGAAATACCTTAAATCCTAAATGACTGATTGGGTGAATTGAGTAGAGGTTGCAGAACCAAACTCATGTATTCTAAAAACTGCAGAAAGTTTATCAGCTTGACTCTTTCTCTCTCTTCCCCCATTCCCCTCATATGTGTGTGTGTGTGTGTGTGTGTGTGTTTATCTTTAAGTGCTTTGATTATACTGCACTATCACAAAATTTTGAGACCTTTCATATTATTTATGTAAATATCGATTTCATGAAAAAGATGTTTGCTTTGGTGTGTTTCAGCAATCGATAACATATATAAATTAATGGATATCTGGAAATTTATACTTTGGATAGAATTTTTTAAGCTTATAAGATTTCTCTCTTTCATTTACATTATGTTTCCAGATTTTCTTTTCCAAAGGAATTTCAATTTTAAATTTCATATATGACATATAAAGAACGAAAAAATATCCTTTTTGAAGTTAAATTATCTCCAAACCTCTGGTTCATGAGTTAATTTTCGGCTTGAGAACAGTTTGAAGTTTTGAAAAACTTGGAGAAAAGGCAGAATGAATGTGTGGTGGAATGAATGCTCCAATTTGAGCAGAACTATAAGGCAAAGTCTCGGATGTCGGTTAATAACTTATATTTCAAGATATGGAGCTAAACATTCTTTATTTCAAGGGTGTTGAGGTGTTTCTTTTCAAGCAGATGAGTTGCTTCTAATGTTATGCAAGTCCTTATGTTGTTATCATAGTTGTTAAAGTGTTTCTTTATTACTTTTAATAAAGTCATATGGCATGTTATGCATGATTGGCTACTTTAACTCAAGGATAGTAATGATCAAGAGGGGATTAAAACTAGTCCAAACTTAAAGAAGTCTATATGACTCTAATGTCAGTCTCATGATGTAACTTAAAAGGCTGGCAATAGCTTCTTTTATTATCATAAGAAAAATATTCTTCTCCTCCAAACACGAGGAAAAGAAAGAGGAGTGCATCTAGCTGGTGTAATTACTAAGACATTGATACTTTGCTGGCACTTATACCTAACTCATGGAAACATCTATATATAATAATATGAAACATCTCAGTGACTGGTAGACTCATTACATTATTTCCCAAAATGTAGAATTTGGTGTGTTATTGGTCAGAAAAATAATTATTATATCATTTTTATTAAAGAACGCAGAGGAAACTCCATGAGCAGATTAATAATGATCCTTAATGACACCTCTTTGTGCCTCATTTCACCATCCAATTCCTTGAAGAAATCCAGTTTAAAGTATGCCTTAAATTCGAAAGCTCTTTGTTGTGCATGGCTCACTTTACTGTGGCTAGAAGAAAATTGCACCCGCATGCATGCTTTTGCTTCTGTGATCAAAAGTTTATAACAATAACAATCATATTTAGCAGAACTATATGTCATATAGATCCATGCGGGTTAAAACCTAAGCCTCAGAGCAACAGTTAAAAGATTGTGACAAAAGAGCAAACTGAAGGCTAGGTTTATGTCATGTGAATACAATGCATTTGGAATCACCCTGAAAATTTTGAATGAAGTTAAGAAGGCTGGGAATGTGATCCAAAGCAAAGGAGGATACCGGACACAGAAGCTAATAATTGACTGTAATAGATAGCTGTACATTTTCACAGTAAAATGTCCTTGATAAAGATCTGTTATGCTAGGTCAACCCATATGGATAGTGGTTTGCAGCATAACCAGATTGCCACATGTTGCTTGTGAAGCAACATCTAGGGGCAATTTGTTCAAATTCTATGAAAAAAAAAAAAACTTGAGATCTCCAAGATTCATGTCTTTTGAGATTTTTTTTTTCAGTGTATGTAGGCAAAAAGAAAAAGGAAAAGGAAAGAAATGGTCTAACAAACCGAATTCAGCTCATTTTTCATGCTGGACTCCATTGTTATCTCTTTTCAAGGTGGATTCTCAACCCTTTCCATTCTTTTTTTTGATCCCTGAGAAGTGTAGCTAGATCATTTCTTTTCTTCCATATACCCCTCTTTGCAATGATCTATCACGAATGATAAAGTTATCCTTTGTCACCAATCAATGATGTGGACTCTTTTTTGATAATGGATTCACTGTACTTTGATTGTTTAGCCTTTGCTGTTGGTGGTTAACATGTTGGTAGACATCTTTAATATATTCTTGGTTAGGAGATTTCATCAATCTTCTCTCAAAAAAAATGTTGGTTGACATGGGGACATATAGGTATGTATATGAGCTATAACAAAAACAATATTAATAACAATATCATGTTTAAACTAAAGAGAGCTCTCATGCCTAAAATCAAAGGGCTTGCAAAGGGTACGCTCCTTCATGGAAGCGCGCGAGTAAGAGGATCAAAATTTGTTTAATCACAAGCATGCTTTCTCTCCTTCATGGAATCCTGTTGAGATCGACCTTCGTTGCTCCTTATTATTTATAATAATGCATGTCGGTGTGCAGTTGTTAAATGAGAAATTATTGTTATGTCATTCATTTAGGAATCAAGGCCTAAAAAACAAACATGCAAATAAGCAATGCATGCACATGGCTGAGGTCATTGCTTATATGTCATTATAGTAGAAGATATGGTTTTAAGCTACTCTGGCTGTTAATAAATTAAACCCTAGCTGTATAAACATTGTAGGTTGTTGTAACATTATAAGGGACCATTACTCGGCTGCAGTTAAAAGCCATGCTATGCTGGTGGTTTGGATACTGCAAAGCACACAAACCATATGTAGATGCACATGCACTGAGGCACACAATTCTCATTTTAAAAATATTAAAAAAAAAAAGATATGAAAAATAAAAATGAGTAAAAAATTTTAAAAATAAACAAGAGTGATAACCAATTGTGTTGTATGAAGACAAGGGTGAGGGTGGGGTGGAGGAGGAGAAGCATATGAAGCCATCAGAGGGACAATAACAGTACAAGAATAGGCCTGTGCAAGCAACTAATGATCCATGTACTTTTCGTACCATTATGCAAGGGCTTGTATCAATCCATCTAGTTCTCTAAACCAATTTCTTCAGAAAGCAGACCAAATTCTATAAGTTAAACCATCATATTATCCCTTATATGTTAGACACATTTCCTTAATTACCATGAAAGAAGTCAAGTTTATCTTCGCCATTGTCATACCCATTTCTATTAAAATAACTCCACAATTAATTAACTTCCGCTGTTTAGTCTAAACACCCACTCATGTCAAAAATCCAAAAAATTTCCTCCTGCCACAGTAATCAAACCAATCCCTACGAAGAAACCAGAAAAAATCAAATTTTTTACCACTTAACTTTTCGTGTTTCATGGAATTTCATCCACCAATTTCTATCCTCACGGATCTGAAGCTTCCACAATTTAGAGATGCACATTTTTTTGGTTCAAGTTCAATATTCAGGATACGACGTACCTAGCTAAGAGTCTGACATTATTTTGACAACCCAAGTACTGCAAGGGAAGCTACAATGTTAAGATAATCATGATTTTAATTTGTAAGATAATCATGATTTTAATTTGTGGGACATTTATCTGACCAACGCGGAGCACCATTGATCTCCTAAGGATGATTTACACGAGTTTTGACCCCTAACAGTTCTAGTTTACAACCCAAGCACTCCCTGGAGGAGCATATCTGAAACTCTTAACCACATTTCTTTATTCACATGCCACCACATATGGTAAATTTGCTAGATTGCATAACCTAAAATATTTTTCATTTACTTCTATTATTTTTTGACCCTTGGATATTAGAAACAGAACAAAATCATTCTCGGAACCCATAATTCCCTAAACATATCCTTGCAAGCTCCCTTTCATCATTTGTTTGGAGATGATTGTATTCTTCAAAATCATTCCCTCTCAGTTTCTTTTCAAGTCATTTCCATAGCTACACTAACTTTTTCACTATGACAATACTCACATAAACACGAGCTCTGCAACAAACCTTCAAGCACAAGCAGAAATATACCAGCTAATACAGTTCTCATACAGTCACAGGCTGCACCGCGTTCAGCGAAAGAATTTCAGGGGATAAAACAATCTCCGAAATTGGACTGGTGAAAAACAGTTCTATCCAATGAATGACCGGAGTTGCAAAGAAAAGTCTAAACTAGGTATACATTTGAAGCCAAATACCTAGTTTACAAATCTATCACACGGGAAAGCTTCTGGATCCGGTTCAACAAGAAGTCCCCTTGCTTGATGGTGGCTTGATACAGAGCATTTTTGGCATCAGGTCTGTTGGTTTCCAGAACACCAGCAACTTTGTCAATCTTGCAATGAAGCTTCCCAGCTGCTATGAAACGAGACAATTCCCTGAATTGTACATTGGAGAAAAGTGAGCATTTCGAACTCTATCTAAAAAATAATAAGAAACATGTAAAGTTAATAGCCACTCAACTAAAGGCAGTTGGGGAATTTTAAAAAAAGCACGAAAACAACAAAAAGGAGATCAATCTCAAGAAGGGTGCAGGAACCATTTGCAATGCTCTTGTAACATCAATGGCATGTGCAACTCTGTGAAATGGTTCCTCTTTTTTCTTTTTTTTCTTTTATTTCCTTTTTTTTTTTTCTGTTGAGGTCCTAGAAAAGCTTAACATAAAGTGCTTTGATGACATGCAAAACTCCAGCAGATATACTTACAGATCTATAAAATCCACGGATACTCCAAATGCTGTTGCCATTGCTTCCATAGTTACACTTTTGTAGGACTCAAGGAACTGAGAATAAACTACAGTGCGAACTTCCCTCATGTAGTATCGAAAATGAGGTTGTAGATAGCGATCTAACTTTATCTGCTCAGTCAAGCCAGCTGAGAAGGATTTTGGGGGGGAAAAACAGTCAGGCATCATGATTGAAAACATCATATTTGTATACAAATTTAGGAACATTTTTTCATGCAATTTTGCTCGAGAAATACATAAGGGCACTTGATTCTAGTGACATCAGTTGCATAAACTGAATCATTCCAGTAAATAGACTACATTATTATAGCAGAAGGGACTGAAGGATGAAGAAGATATGGACAAAGAATTTGAACAGGCTGAGTTACATGGAGATGTGCACCAGGATTGCTGTTTGATAGCTGCATACCACTAGAAGATGACAGAAATATTCTGCACACTATCTGTAAACTTTTATCTAAGATTTTAAATCCCGTGGGATGGGGTTGTCCCGATTTTTCCATGGAAGGGGATGTGTCGCCATCCCATCCCGTCCCGACACTTGGAACAAAGGATATCCCAAGACATCCCAATCGGGACGCTAGGATGCTAGCGGGATGGCCCCTATCCCAACACATTGGATAGTACCCTCGTCCCGATATTCCGTGGAACATCCCACTAGGACTTGAATCCCTACTTTCATCATTCTTTGGATCTTACAATCAAAAAGAGAGGGGAATATGGAAGGTAAATGCTACAACGAAAATGATGCTGAGGTAAATGAGCAGTTGATATAAGACCATGAGATTAGACTGGAATAAATAAGATGAAGCATATATCATGTGTTATCGCTTATCATGAATAAAATGTCGAACCAGTCAATAAGAATTAGAGGTGAATGGATGTAAATGCCCCGAAGAAGTTACTGATGGAAAATATTAAGATCCACGACAACCTCCAGTAAACCTCCACTCCAGTTATTCACGTATTAAGCAAATCCAAAATAATAATAATAATAATTATAGTTCAGAATTAAGATATGAACGGTAACATTCATCACTTACAGAATGCTGAGAAAAATGACTTGTACTGGCAGCTATAAAGGGAGTTAAGAAACTCGGACAGATAAGGAATTTTGCCGATTACAGCTAGGATTTCTGGTGCGTCCACCACCTGTCACATATTGCATCAGAAATTTACTTTTCTTTCAATTTCAAATGACCAAATACATATGAAAAGGTTCTTCAAGACCTTTTGCTTAAGTGAGACTCTATCCAGTGATATAATGCTTGTGAGGACAGTGTAGAAGATGAATGTATCATAAGAAAAGAGCTCATAAGTTGTAAAGGTTGATATGGAATCCAAAAATAAATTTGCTGCTCTCTTAAAATTCCTGGTGGCCATGCAGTATAGGCCTTCATATACTTTTAACCGGTTCTTCCTCTCCCAGTCACCTCCCTCCTCAAACAAGCTGCCATCATTGTACAAAGAAATAATAGAAACGTTTGCATCATGTTTCACCAATAACAAAATAGTGCCAAGTAAATTTCAGCATAAAACTTTTAAATTACAATCTTACTTCTTAGCCTTGTCAATTGATTTGGAAATGAGATCAAAGTCCATGTAAAAGAATCCAAGCTGCAGTGTGTAGAACACCAAGTCCATCTTTTGACCCACAGCAACTGTTTTCCCTTCAGTTACTTTGAGCTGCTCCAATGCCTTTTCCTGCACAGAAAAATGATTATAAGCAAACACTAGTAATCAATGTAAGCAATTTTGGTATTTAGACAGTATCAGTATATACAAGCAATACAGAAATACCTTATCACCGATCCGAATGTAAAACAAGGACTTAGCCAAATGAGCTTCACGGACTTCACTTTCTCCTAGATTTTCTTCAGCATCCGCAATCCTTCACATGGAGAAAATAATGTTATTTGTGACAATACAACATAGTGCATGAAAAAAGTAATGCCGGTATCTATTTTAGGAAAGTTAAATAATTGGGGTACAAAAAAAACACTATGAGATCCAGCAATTAGACAGCAAAGTTTTATGTGCAGTGTGGAATGTGCAAAAACATCAGTTTCTTATAGAGAATGAATCATGATCATAGGTAACATCTTGCCTACACTAACTATTCTTGGGCTACTACGCCAGTCTTTCTGCACAAAGTTCCTGGATATATTTTAAGGATTATTCAAGTTCTTTTACCATGTATCTGTGATGAAAAAAAATCAGGAACTATTCCTTTTTATTGCCCTTACTTTTCTTTGACAATATCCTAACAGGTGGATGAGTCCATTATTGTACATCAGATGGACATGAGAAATTTCAGTTCCTAGTTGAGTTAGTGGTCTTTTAGTGACTCATATATGTTGGCAGCAGTAGTTGTTACCAGGCCTCCTTACTGGCTAAAAGGAGAACACTGCTGCTCTGGAAGAAAGAAAAAAAAAATGAAGGGGGCGAGTGGGGGGATGGGGAGCCAATCAGATATGAGATGACCTGATTTTAACCAGGGTTTTGATCTCTTTCTTTAACCATCCAAGAACCCATCCTTAAGACCTAAATCACTTCCTAAAGCAATCACGGAGCAGCACAATTCATGATGATTAGCCGCCACATAAACAACAAGATATGAGAAGGAGCAAATTAAATGACAGCAGATGTGGTGATAACTGGACTTAGGTTTGGATATTCTCAAGTTCAAATCTTGTGACCTGCTTATTATCATGAGTTAGATTGTCAAAATTAAATGTGTCTAGAATCGATTGTCAAAATTAAATGGGTCTAGAATCATGTAAAACACAGTTCTTTTTTCTTATTTTTTAAGTGTAATCATTTTACTTTCATAACATGTGCCAGTGAAAACGAATTAAGCAAAGTGACTACAGACTGAAGCCAAATCAAACCTTGAAATATTGGTTCCTCATTTTCCAAATAAATGCATGATTGATGATTGGTTCAAGAATGTTCCTGTGATAGCCCAGTCAGCCCAAACAAACCAAAAAAAAAAAATGATGAAGACTCCCGCACGGAGTCTTCTTCTCCCGACCGGCTCCTAATCGGAGTCGGAAACCTCACCGGAGAGGAGTCAAACTCCTCTCCTTTGGTTCTATTTAAAGGGAGACCCTTCTCCCTTCTTCCTACCAAAGAATCCCGGGCAAAACGGCGGCAATCGCCGGAAATTCCTCACGGAGACCCGTCCTTGTGCCATCCAATTTCTCGCCGGAAAAGCCTCGCCGACGTCGGAGGTAAGCTTCCTCCCCTTCCTCTCTCCTCCCCCTTCCTTCCCGTGCCGATGTGCACGCTCGCCGGCGACCGAAGTCGCCGGATTTTGTTGCGGAAGAATCTTCCTTTTTGCCGTTTTTCCGTCGCCGGTGGTCACCGCCGACCACCGGTTTGGCCTCCTCTTGCCGCGGATCGTCTCTCCTCCTGCCGACGGCCGCCCCACGCCGGCTGCGCCGCTGGCCGGCCAACCAACGAGGGGACCTCACGGTCCCCTGTTTCAGCCCAAAAGAAACCCACGGGAAAGAAGAGAAGAAGAAAGAAGAAGAAGAAGGAAAAGAAAAGAAAAAGAAGGAAAAGAAAAGAAAAAGAAAAAAAAAAAGAAAAAGAAGAAAAAAAATACAATAATAATGTAATAATAATAAATAGGATTTTCTCTTCTCTCTTCCGTGAAAAAAAAAAAGAAAGAAAGAGAGAAAGAAAAGAAGAAAAGAAAAGAAAAAAATTATTAAATTAAATAATAAATAATGATATAAATAATAAAATATGAGAAAGAGAGTTTCTCTCTCTTCCCTCTCTCCCTTCAGCCTGAACTAGTATTTTCTCTCTCTAGAATTGGACTTTCTCTCTCTACTTTCTCTCTCTAGAATTTTCTCTCTAGATTATTTCTCTCTCCTAAGATTTTTAGAATTTTGAGAAGAATGATGATGAATTTAAATGATCTTCATGATGGATTTTTGATCTGTGATCGTCGGACGGTACACCGACATCCACTTTGATCAGATCAAGTATTTTTAGATTTTATTTCTCATGATTTTATTGAATTATCCACATGATAATTTCAGCATGATTTGATCTGATCAAAGTGGATGTCGATGTACCGTCCGACGATCACAGATCAAAAATCCATCATGAAGATCATTTAAATTCATCATCATTCTTCTCAAAATTCTAAAAATCTTAGGAGAGAGAAATAATCTAGAGAGAAGATTCTAGAGAAAGAAAGTAGAGAGAGAAAGTCCAATTCTAGGAGAGAATACAGGGAGAGAGGGAAGAGAGAAACTCTCTTTCTCATATTTTATTATTTATATCATTATTTATTACTTAATTTAATAATTTTTTTCTTTTCTTTTCTTCTTTTCTTTCTCTCTTTCTTTCTTTCTTTTTTTTTCACGAAAGACAAGAGAAAATCCTATTTATTATTATTACATTATTATTTATTTTTTTTTCTTCTTTTTCTTTTTTTTCTTTTCTTTTTCTTTTTCTTTTCTTTTCCTTCTTTTTCTTTTCTTTTTCTTTTCTTTTCCTTCTTCTTCTTTCTTCTTCTCTTCTTTCCCGTGGGTTTCTTTTGGGCTGAAACAGGGGACCGTGAGGTCCCCTTGTTGGTTGGCCGGCCAGCGGCGCAGCCGGCGTGGGGCGGCCGTCGGCAGGAGGAGAGACGATCCGCGGCAAGAGGAGGCCAAACCGGTGGTCGGCGGTGACCACCGGCGACGGAAAAACGGCAAAAAGGAAGATTCTTCCGCAACAAAATCCGGCGACTTCGGTCGCCGGCGAGCGTGCACATCGGCACGGGAAGGGGAAGGAGAGAGGAAGGGGAGGAAGCTTACCTCCGACGCCGGCGAGACTTTTCCGACGAGAAATTGGATGGCACAAGGACGAGTCTCCGTGAGGAATTTCCGGCGATTGCCGCCGTTTTGCCCTGGGATTCTTTGGTATAAAGAAGGGAGAAGGGTCTCCCCTTTAAATAGAACCAAAAGAGAGGAGTTTGACTCCTCTCCGGTGAGGTTTCCGACTCCGATTAGGAGCCGGTCGGGAGAAGAAGACTCCCTCTTCATCATTTTTTTTTTTTTGGTTTGTTTGGGCTGGCTGGGCTATCACAGTTCCTGTATTTGAAAGACATGACAGAATAATGTGACTAGCTTTTCGAGGCATCTACGATGTGAGAAGACCGGAAATGTGGACTTGTTCAATACTGGAAACTAAACCTAAAATTAAGTGGAGACGAAGAGGAATCATTTCCTCTACAATTAACTTAAAAGCTAGATTGATATATTTTAGATTACTGCATTATGCAGAACTTGAATGGTATATCTATTGCATTTAATCAAGTTATTGAATCTCAAGAAACAGTTGCAAGGCAAGAGGCTTATCCCCACAAAAACTGTAGAAGGCCGTAGTTACTGTCTAAGCTACAAATAGGCCACTCAATGGTGCAAAACCCTAATGATGGAAAGTTCAAATCTAAGAGTAGAAGGTAATTGTAAGAGTGGGGACTTCAGGTTGAGATCAAACTGTATGCTCACTACTGTGCATGAAACTGTTTCAGGGGATCAAGCATGAATGATGGTTAACTAAAATCCTTAAAGAGTTTTAAGCATAATAGGATACAAATTTTTATTGACAAGATAGGGTTCTATGGGAGAACAAAGAAAACTAGGGGTTTTAAGAGTGTAATTTGCAGGTTGTTGATATCTGAGAAGTGAAGTGATAAAAGTGGTCCTTTTGGTATAATCAAAGAAAATTTGTGTTTTATAATTCTAGGTAGCATCTTCAGTCTGGACCTAGTGCTTAAACGTTTTTAAGTTTTAAAGATGCAAAGTCTTTCCATTTAAAGATTAAATCAAGTGCTAGAACAAAGAACTATATAAAGAATAAGTCATTATAGATTGATGATGGGAGCATCCTCAACATGACTGGAGCTCTATGGGTCCCAATCAAATCCTAGGTTGAGTCCTCTTGCTTTCTTGAGTTTGTGTCTGCTAGGACCTTGTTATGAGGACTTGATTAGCAGGAGGAAGTGCTAATGAAATAAATTGCTATATGGCAACATCTTAAATGTTTGAAAGCATAAAGTTGTGATGTCCAAGATTTAATTTCAGTCAATGTCTAAGATCATTACTATAGAAGGAAGAGAATGGCTGGCCACTTTGTGGAGTTAGTCTTAAACATGAAAAAGTGAACAAATCAAGGATAATATATAACAAGGACTCTATTAAACATTGAAGCATCACCAATGTAGGACTATCTCCAATGTAGGACTCTATCAAAAGCTGAAGATTATAGGCAATCTCCAATGAAGAATGCTACTTGCACAACTCTGGAAGATGATGGAAAGAATCAAACCCGACTCGGATATGCAAAGGATTTCTTTTTCCTCCCTTTTTTTTCAATTCCTTTGTAGTTCTGTCCCACTTTTAAGGAAGATGATATCCAATTCTGGTACAGATTCTACCAAATATAAAAGAATCTTCAATCTAAGATTCTACCAACTATGGAATACGATGAAGAGATTTAAGCTCCAGTAGAATCTGAACTACTTCTGTCCCATTTTTTTCTATTTTTTATTTTCTTCATTTTTTGCTGCATTGTCCTCCTTCACATGGTATGGAAAGTCTGTAAAAGCTAAAGAATGAAGTAAAATAGCCAAAGTGTTTCCATCGAACACACCAATTAGTTTTTAAAGCTTATCTTTGTTAATTTAGATTTTGTTAGGCTGTACTATATAAAATATCGATTTTTTTTTTAATATTTGCTTTGATTCCATGGAATTCCTTCCTAAAATAACTCACTACATTGGCTCATATAAAAGGCACCATGTTCTTTTTATATTACTCTTCCATGTTCTACTATAGAAAAGGTGTAAGAACTCCCTTCTTCCTCTTTCTAACAAGTTCTAATGGGAGTATCAACATCTCTGCTTAAGGTCTCATTCCGAAATCATGGTTATAACTTATTATGCTCACCAAGCTAATCAATCTCCAGAAACATCATCTGTCTCATCACCATCAACAATTAATAATGACCCCTGAGACCAGACCTGCCAAACTCAATTGCCAAAAACTGCTTCCATGCCTATTTAGAATGCTAATAGATTGTGCTCACTCATACTTTCTAATAAAAAACTAAAAATTCAGTTGGACTTAGAGCTGCAATTGACTATATGTTCATCTTATTTAGTTAAAAAAGTGCCATTATGGTTGGTTATGGTGCTATGTCTTATAGCAGTATATATGACCCAACAGTCAAACAAGCAAACATATGAGTTGATAGTTTGTTAGTGCATGCATAAAATTTGCTTTGCTCTTGGTTTGTGAACTAAAGTTGTTACTTCTTCACATATTGGAAAGGGCAAGAAAAGGCATGGGCTATATCTTAGTAAGCCAGATATCAGCTGCCCGTGATCATATTTACTTTAGTTCAGCAAAATCCATCCAAAAATAACTTGCTTTTTGTGAAGCACTGATTCACAGTCCTTGAATGCAGAAGTCATGGCATGTAACATGCATCACAGCTGCCTATGATTACAGGCAACTGAAAGCTATGATTATCCTAAATATAATCCATATGGTTTGACATCCATGCAGATCCCTACCAGACCATGAAGAATGAGCAAACAGAGTTCACAAACCAAGTGCAGAAAAATTTTATAAATAAACATAGTAGTATACTTTATTTTATTGAAATAAAAGAGACCATGAGGCATCATGACTTTAAGTGAACTAAGTTCTAATTTTATATTAAAGTTCATGGTAATAGTGGCAAAAACTTAGCACTAGTACCATAAGATAACAAATGCATGGAATGCACAGCAGATTTTGCAGCCGCTGGCCGTTGGTTACCAACAACCAACCCTTGCAAGGCTGGTCCCAAGGATCATCTTGTTGATTGGGGACTGTGGCAAGTTGAGAAGGTAGACAGAATAATTCATGGCCAAAATTGAGGGGACAAGACCTAATGAAGATGCATTGCACACTTACTTCCATTGATGGGAAGACTTGCACCTAGTTAGGGCTAGAAGACAATGGGAAATAAAATGGGAATATGACAATCTCTATGCATAAAGCCTATGGAGTGAAATATTTCAGTAACAAATTTTGTAGAGTCAAAAGGAAAAAAAAATGCATATGAAAAAGATTAAAAAAATATAGCACAACTTGATACAAAAGGAAATAATGAAGATAGGAATTAGGCATAATGGATCTGCAGGGAAAGGGATCAGTTCTCCAACACCCTATTTTAGCTTTTATGTACCATTTAGAAGCGAGAAATAGGACACATATAGAAGAAAACTAAAAATGAACAAAAAGAAACAAAATTTTGGGCTTTATTATCTCCACCATCTCTATTCCAAGTGCAAGAATATAACCTTAGTTGAAGATCAACTTCCATATTTCATAGAGTCCTTGATTGGATATCATGCTTCATGTGGAATCTTCTAGACTCCCTTACATTAATTGGAGATCATCTTCTACAAAGTGGGAAAAAACTAACCAAGAAAGCTAGGGTACCACACCAGCCTTCCTTGCCTCATGGCCATACCATGCGACTGATGCTAGCCCCTAAAAAAGCACAATGGGAATATAAGCCAATAATCAAGTGTTCTTTGAGTCAACAAGGTTTAACAGACCAAAAATACCCTCTTTCCTCAAACCCTGAGAAAAAGAAAATCATTCCCAAATATGCTTGCCCCTCAAAGTCTCAAATCTTTCTCTTCTGAAATTCCAAGTATCAGCGAGGCAGAAGTCTTGAAGCATGACCTTTGCACATTTCATCAAGGACTTCAAAAAATAAGAGGGTTCCAATCAAGGCAGCAATCCAGTATGAGTACTAGGTTGTACACTATAAAGTGTCCAAGCAGAGGAGGTAAAGGAGAAGCAGGTGTCTAAGAAAGAAGAGTGGATGCTCAAGGATCAGACCAAGGAAAAGGCAATGCATGTCTTCCAAAAGATTGATGTGAAGAAGGAAATTCTCAAGATGGTCATTTATGTCCTATCTAGACGTCCTAGTTCTGGTGAAAGATTTTTTTTCTTGGAAAGAAGGTTAATGGGACTCAATCTCACCCCAACCGGTGGCTCACTTTATGAAGATGGCATAAGCATGGTTAAAGTCCTCTTGACGCTTTTTTTTCCTGGTTTGTGGCCTAACTCAACAATTAATCAAATTAAAATCTATCTACGATGAAGAAAACATAAGGAGGTCACCTGTGGAGGAGGCATCTGAATCAATCGATGTTGGAACACTTTGAGCTATATTGGCTTAACAAGATGGAAATGAAGGAGAGGGAGAGGTTAATGAGTTTTGTTTGGGAGTTTTTGTGAGATGAATTAGTTAACAAGAGGGTATCTTTCATTATGTTAAACCTTATTAACCTTTCTTGTCCTTTCTTTACTTAGAAATTAATGACTGCCTACACCATACACTCTAAAGCTCCTTAAGGGTGTGTTTAGTGTTGCTTCTGCTTCTTAAAAAAAATTTTGTCACAAAAGAAGAAGCCGAAGCTAGATTTTCTAGCTTCTCCTAAAAGCACTTGTTTAACTCTTCTTGTAGAAGCACTTTTCAGATATCATTACCAAACCCTTATTTTTCTGGGAAAAATATTCTCTGAAAGTTGTAGAAACACTTTTCAGATATCATTACCAAACCCTTATTTTTCTAGGAAAAATATTCTCTGAAAGTTGCTACGGTATTTTAAAGCAACAACAAACATGTCTTAAATTCCCATAAATCTGTTATGTGAATAGCCAATAGGTAAAAGATATATAATTTGAAAAATCTCAGATTTAACATATAAAATCAACAATTGCCTTTCTTTCAGATTTAACACACACACACACACATATGTATGTATGTATGTATGTATGTATGTATGTATGTATGTATGTATGTTATATACATACATACACATACATACATACATACATACATTACATGCATGCATGTATGTATGTATGTACTTATTAAATACAGTGGTGAATGGTTGCTAGGTCTTGTCTTCATGATTTCAGTACAAAAGTAGGGCATGGATACTGTTTTCTAGTGGTAGCTTTCTGACTTCTATAGAAGGTGTCCAAATGCCCCTTATGCTATTACATGGTGAATATGCAAGTGACTACATAAAGGCACTAGAAATATATAGGCTAGGAGTTAAGCATCACTGAGTCAGAGGAGGAAATTTCAGCATCATCATATACAGATATGACTGATTGTCAATTTAAAGGAGGTTTGCTGATTTCTTGAGCATTCCATATCAAAAGAAATGACAATCTGCTAGTGACCAAAAAAAAAAAATTTCCATCATTTGCAACTAAAAGAATGTTTTCGGATGATAAATAATAATAAGAAAAAAGAAGTCAAATATTTATCTCAGAAGCTAAATTTTCTTCCACCATTCAACTGCTGACGTTGACTAGAAAATAGCAAATAGCAAGTGAATCAAAAAATAAAATAAAAAATAAATGAGAAACATCCTGATAACTTTTTTTTTTTTTAACTTCCATAAGTCCCTTAGTCAAATTAAACAAGAAAAAATTCTCAGTTTTTTCAATTCGTTTTATTTTCTGAGAAACCAAACAAAAAATAGCGTCTTTCACACTTCCATCCCAATTAAATATGCTCCACTGCCATGATCTCTTTCTGTCCAATCAACGCAGTAAGAGATCTTTCTAGGATGCCTAAAAGGCACACTCTGCAGGCATCAAAATTCGATTTTTCATAGCAATCATAAACATGCTACCCTAGTTCATTACCTTAATAGGAACACTATACAATGACAAATATTTTAGGCTTCTTTTTCCTCATAAAAATTTTAAAACAAAAACCCAACCTCCTTCAGAGTTCCAATACATTACGAATTCATCATAAAAACAAACGTTTGTTTAATAATCACCAATCCATAAATCAACAAAAATTTACAAAAAAAAAAAAGAATAACTTAACAAAAAATTAGGGAAAACACAAGCCCTACGGTAGGGAGAAGGGGTCTTACTTCTCGTCAAGCTTCTTGAGCTCGTCCTCAATCTTCCTCCTCATCGAATCGAGAACCCCGGCGTCCATTTCCAGCACGGATCTGGCGGCGAGCGACTCATAGAGCGAGGCCATGTCTAGGGTTTCCACACAAGAGGATCCGGTAAGCAGCAATATCGGCAAATCAGGGGAAGGGAAAGGGGCAGAACCGGAAGAAGGGTAGACGGGCGTTACCATGATCCTTGACGGCGACGAAGACCTCATCGCGAAGGCGAACCTTGTCGATGTCGTCGACGTCATGGTGGGCGAGGAGGAAAAGCTTGTGGGCGAGAGCCAGGTGCGGCTGCTGACTACCTTCTTGCTCTTCCATCGCCTCCTCGTTTAGCTTCTCGCTGCCTCAACCCTTCCTCCGCCTTCTCGGCCTCCTTGATCTCTTGTGTCCTCTGCCTTCCTGGAGCCGACTTCGGCTGCCTTCTATGTTTTCTTGCGGTGGGAGCTGCCTGCCACGAGGCTTTCTTGTGGGCCGAAACATTAGTGAGCTAACCCAAAGTTTTGTTGGATCGGATTTTGACATAGGTTGAGCCACATTTGGTGGGGTGAGGTTGCATGCATGTGTATTATATATATATATATATACGCGTGTATATTTGTCAAATGATGTTCTCATTTGATAGTTGGACAAGTTCTTCATCGGGGGATAAGTGTTTCTTATCATTTTAGTCTGTTGTTTAACCAAATCAAAAAATTCTCTTTCAATACATTCCTCAAAAAATCCGATTCATACTAATTCTTCCCCCAACCAATGAAAAGATGTTGGCAGAATTGCCAGCATATAAAATACCCCACTTATTTCTCGAGAAAAAATAAAAAAATATATTTAATATCATTCGATTGAATAGTTAGCTCCTCATTTTTTGAAGAAAACCTTGTCATCAATTGATTTTCTTTTATAAAAAGTAGACATAAAATAACAAATCAAATTTATTTCAAATAGCTATCAATTATATCTTGCTTCTTCTTCGGAGAAAGACAATCAAACAATTCTCAATTATGATCCTTATAGATTAGATCATCTGTATAGGATATAAAAAAAAACTCCAGATATTTGCTATCTTTTTCTCTTTTTTTTTTGAATGAGATCTCAATTCTAAATATGATTTCGTCAAATATTTTACAACTAAAAACTCTCTTTTTTTCTAATTCGATTCTTCCACTACTGTGAGCTGCGATGAGATTCAAATATGATATACTTTTTATTTATTGAGAGAACCCAACTACTCTATTGTGGATCTATAAAATAACTCTCAAGAATCTTTTTTTTTTGAAAGATCCACCTTTCTTTGAACACCATGCACGGTGCAGAAAACCGCACACCGCACACAATGATTGGATCACCTGCAGGGTTGGGGAGACGGTGGGAAAAAAAAGGATGATCTCTGCACGAGGTGTGCGGTTTTCTGCTCCCCACGCATGGTGCACAAAAAATTACTTGTTGGAAGATACAGGAGCAAAATAATAAATCTATTGGCATTGGAAGACCAAAAAAATTTTTTCAATATCTCATTTATGGATCCATATATATGTGTGTTGGTCGGGTGGTGTTGTATGTATGTGTATCCATATATGCATACATTTGTCAAATGATGTTCGCATTTGATAGTTGGACAAGTTCTTCACTGGGACCGGTATTTCTTGTCCTCTTTGTCTATTGTTTAGGGAGGGGATGGTTAGACTCCAAAATGAAAATGAGAATGAACAATTTTTATTCTAGTTGTTTAGTTAGAGAATGTTGCATTATCATTTTGATTTTCAAAAAAAATGAAAATACCTCAATTTTTTCAAACTCAATCATTATTTTTTTTAATATTTAAATTTTATTCTGATTCCAATCATGAATCAAATACTTTAGAAATATGATCATTTCAATTCTCATTCGGATTCCAGCCCTGAACCAACACCCCCTATGTTTTGAGAAGCTGGCAGCTTTTCCTTTTCGCTTCTATTGGTTGGTTTGGCTCAAGTTTATTTTGCGATATGCAGGCCTGCAAAATGTTGCAAGAGCTCCGGTTCCCAGCCAGCAACGGAAATGTTGATATTATATTTAAGTGAAGAAAAGAGATACCCTGTAGCGTGTTGCACTGGCTGGTCGCCACCGCCGTCCAGTAGGTAATGTTTTATTCACTACCCCGAAGAATTATACCTCCAGCACAAGTAGACACCTCGCATACAAGAAAAGAGCTCTGGCCAGTGTCATGTGGGTAATGCTTTATCCACTGCACCAAAGAATTGTACCTCCAGCACAAGTAGATGGATATCTGGTATACATGAAAAGAGCACTGGATTTCCTCTCTCTCTCTCTCTCTCTCTCTGAGATTAGGGGTGCTAATCCCAAAAAAAAATATTTATGCTTAGCAACTTTAAAACTGTAAGACATAACCCAGGCTTGGCCAGCAACATGAATCCTCTTGTCCGCTAGGTCTTATTGTTAAATGCAGCGAGAATGTGAGATGCTTTGGGACTTTTTATACGACATGCATACATCACTCAAGGTTGATACCTAAGAACTCATTTCTAGCGCATTTTGTGGTTTCAGCTGCACCTGAAGCTCATCACCTAATCACTTGGTCCCAAAATCAAAAAGGAATTTAGGGAAAAAAAAAATCCAAAGTTCCATCATCATCATGAGCTCGATTAATATGCATTTAGAGGCCAAATAGAATGTATATGTGCTGCATGCTGTTTTGCAGGTTCACATACACCATGATCACGGCGTGCAGAACGGATCATACATGAATGTTGATCGCCTAAAATGATAAGATTAACCGACAGTTTTATCTAAGGTCCATTTGATTGGGATGATCAAATTATAGAATAACTAATAATTCATGAAAATTATTTATTAAAAAAATAATATTTACTATATTTTTTAAAAAAATTATTTCAACAAATCACATCGAAAAAAATTACTACGATCGAAGATAATCTTATATAGAAATATAATTTATAAATATATCATTCAATATAAATATTTTTTAATACTAAAATAATATTATTATCTTCAATTAATTTTTATTTAATGATTACAATCACATTGTCCTTTGCATAATGCCATATTATCTTTTTTTTTTTTTTTATTGAATAAATTTAAAAAAACACCAAAGCAAAATCAATGATTACATATACAATTTTATTTAAAATATTTTTACTAAGCATGAATTACATCACTTGAAAATTTATCCAATATTAACCCCCATGATATTTATTTTATCTTCTCTCTCTGAAAAATAAACATGAAACCCATCAATTTTTTTACTCTCTCTTTTTCTATTTTTCATACCAAATATGACAATCTAACATATATTTTATTTTTCTATGCCAAATTATCTCCAACTTAACGACCCTAAGATTAACTAACAGTTTTATCTAAACTTGAGACCGCATGTCGCTTGAATCATGATCAGGCTTCATCACTGGGTCTGTGCATGCACTTGCACTTCATTTCTGGGTGATGAATCTGATTTTCTTAACCTAGCATAAGATGCTGAGGTGTAGAAGAGAACAAGAGTAAAATAATCATGAGATGTTATTACATGTGTACAAATCATTTAAAACTCAAAATTTAAATCCCATGTTTGAGAAGGGTATTATGATGTTATCTGTCTTGGAAGGCAGTGGACGTGTTCTTGCCTTGTAATTTTCAGCAGATTCGAGTGCTCGAGATGTCTGTAGAGCCATCTCAGCATGGAGTTCGAGACATGTCATAGCCATCTGCATATGATAACAGTTAGCTTTATAAATGAACAAAAACATGCATGTGGATGTATAATGATGACAACAATTAATTTATGATCACAACCAATGCATGCGTGCAATTATGCACCAAAAATTTCAGTCTAAGAAGATATTCAAAACAAAAATGAATAATTAGATGATAACATATTCATTGCATAAAGTCATAGTGCTGAAGTACATGCTAGGTCATCCACATGAAGATATCACAGCACTGATCATGAGAGACACATCCATAAAACAAAGAACCAAAATATAAACCCATGCAAAATTCTTTGTGCACGTGCGGGCCGACGGGAAAAAAAAATTTTCACGCATCGCATCCAGCCCCGCACGTGAACCAATCACTGCAGGCGTGCGCACGGTTCTACGCCGCCCACGGTGCACAAAAAATTTCTCATAAACCCATTTATCGAGTTTTGGCCCTTCTGGGAAAAATGTCCTTTATCAAGCTCGTAGATGAATTGGTTAGGAACTCTAAAAGCATGTGATTCTTAATTTAGAAATTATGGACATAGTTAATCATGACCGATGATGAGGATTCATACATTTGACGGCTAAGTATGAATTTTCATTAGTAGTCGAGCACATTTCCAGCATCAGGGACAATATAGAGGTAGTAATTTTTGGGAAAGAGTTTTTCAATTGATTGGGTATGGGTTAGCCAAACTAACACGATTATAAATGAGTCAAGTATGGGTTTAGCCCTCCAACCCAATGGGTGGCCATGAGTTTGAACAAACATTTAAAATCTCCTGAAATCTCTAGGATGGTGGTAATCAGGTGATGAGCTATGACCCAGCAAACGATTGGTTTGGACAATAAAAAAGACTACATGGTTAGTGATTAGAGAATAAAGAAACCAAAAAAAGCAAGAAAGAATGGCATGTTAAAGAACCAATTTTAATTTCTTTTCCTTGCTTTTCCACCTTATTTGTACGCAGATCCTAAATCCCCTATCTTTGGCTATATTTCATTTTCATCTATTATGATATATAATTGATAATAGAATGCTAATTGGGTTTATAGGTTTGGTATGGGTCCAATAAAATAAATGGGCTGGGTATGGGTCTGCATATTTCCTCTGATTATGGGTTGGATATAGTTTGAGCCTTTGAGGACTTTTTGACTCGACCAAACCCAATCCATTGCAACAACCCCCCCACCCCCACAAACATGAGAATGTCCTAGAATGAGAAACTGATAACTATTCCTGATTTATTCCAACGAACCAAATGCAATCTGAATGCTTTCTTCTGTTAAACAATCTAGTTGCCAAAAGATGAAAAAAATGAACGAGTTAAGCCAGTACAATTTGATAGTATCATTCATTAGAATAATGCTTATGTTATAATCCAATCTTAATTCTTAATATTGAATAATTTGGTAGGAAATTAGAAGTGTGAAACTATATATTCCTTTCTTGAAATTTTCTGTACTGGGATGTCCTGTCTATGCTAAATGAAGGGGCAATCTGGGATTTTTCTTCTGTTAAAAGAAACATGTTTCGACAAAAGAAAAAACAATGAAAAGTTACAAGCAAGTACAATTTGATAATATCATGTGCTAGAATAATGCTGATGTTATAATCTAATCTTAATTCTTAGTATTGAATAATTTGATATGAAATTTAAAGTGTGATATCATATATTCTTTTCTCGAATTTATTTAGAAGGATATCCTGTCAATGCTAAATGACAAAGAAGCAATGCTGAAGTTTTTCTTTTGCCTTTTAATTTTTTCTGATAGTAACAAATGCAGATTCTTAAACTGATCTGAGATCCAAATAACATGGCAAATCTAGAAGTAGATTGTGCCAAAAATTTAAACACGAGATATTTTAGAGAGACTACAGGGAAACTAATATGCATAAAAGATATAACTTTTCATAGACTGCTGAGTACCATCAAGCAATCAAGGAGTAATGGTTCTATACCAATCACAAACAAAAACAAAAAAGATGACTTGTATGAACAAGCTTAGCAAGAAGCAATAAAGCAGGCGAGGTAAGGTATATAGCACCATGTTATAAAATATTGGCATGGTAAAAATGTCATGCTGGTTGACATGTACTTCTTTCTTAAGTCAGCAAAGATAGAGTCCCAAATATGTAAGGGGCAAAATCCACTTAGAAACCAAGCATTTACTGCATTGTAGCTTACTGGTTGATATTATATGGTACACGGTTATACACACGCACACATACACAGAGAGAGGAGGGAGAGAGAGAGAGAGAGAGATCCAATCTCAACTTCGATCTTTTCTAAGGTGGCAAGAGAACTTGCTCATAAACTTTGTTTTCTGGATCCAAAGGAGAGAATACTACATGTCAATGTAACAATAACTCCTCACTCTAAATAGAATCTCTGAAAGTTAGTTGTTCAACAATTCCTTTTATTCACGCTTTGATTTCATCAAGCAAGTTCATCTCAATATTGCTTCTTATTTGCATCATCAATATGTGGGCATAGATTTTGTATGAAATTGGAGTGATCCTATAATGGTATCCGAACTTAGATCTTAGAACTGATTTTTTTATTACATCTGAGCAACATGGAGGAGGGAAAGGAAGAAAACAGAAGGATTTTAGGATCCCAACACCCCCACGACCCAGGAAATAGATTACAAGATTGGTAAGGGATCTGCCTGACAAGAGTAATTGGTGTACTTTTACAAATTAAATAGAACCTTGTTAAGTTCGAAGTCCATCAAAATTTCTTGGCAACAAAACTCTCCTAGCTCTGTCTTCTGAAGGAGTCCTCCTCCAGGGAGAGACAGGAAACCCTGTCATGCCTTTTCTTTCCTTAACGAAAGTATTTATTCCAAGTTCCTACCATAACAACCATAACCATCAAGCCTTGCCTCAAATATTTGTGGTTTGGGTTCATGAATGCTCATTTGCCAAGCATTTCTATTTAGGGTTATATCTGATGATATTTTTGAGCTATTGCAGATCCTTGTCACAACTTCCATCCATGTTTTTTTAGGTCTTCTGCTTTTCCTATATCCTTCGACAAATATATTCCAGGTTCATACGAAGACATAGAAACTTATACACCTAAACTCTAAAGCCTAGGACTTTCTCAACATGTAGCTGAATATGGTTTCTCCAGGACTTTTCCATCTCACCATTGGATCACCAGTGACCTTTGCTCTCTAATACCACCGGCCCTGCATATGCTACATCATGCACTCCTAAACAGATCCTTACCCTAGCTATTTTCGATCAGTAAGCCCAAATAATGCATCTGAATAATACAACAAAAGAAATACAACATGTTATGGACTTTGACCAGACCTAGACTAGGATTTCCCACCTTGCCTCAACTCCAAATATGCTTGGAGCTCCTTAGAAGAGCTAACAAAAGCACAGCAATAGGATCTCCAGCATGGCTCAAATAGGTAGGCCTAAAGATATATGAAGCAACCAAACACACTGTCCTCTATGTCGATAGGCAAATGAAGGTCCTATATACCACTTCACAACTCGATATTACTGCCACCTTCCAAAATCCTTTTTAATACTACCACATTATAACTCTCAAGTTTCAATTGATCTAATCTATGTACCTACTAGTATTTGGCACGTAACATGCATGTTATTTACCAAAGAGAAAAGAAGACTCGGAGTGCAAACAAAAGTATTAGGTGGAGAACATGAGCCCACCCTCATATTTGGCATCATACAGAGAGCATTTACTTCCTCCACTATCAAAATCTTTCTCACCCCAAACCCGGCATCATCCATGATGAAACTTGTAAAAAGGCACATCTTTCCTTTCTCACTGCTCGCTCTACTAGCACAAGAGAAGCACCACAACGAACAGAAGATCAGATAAATTAGCATACTATACTAGAGCAAGATTTGCCATCTCAGTTCCAAACCCTACACAGGTACCTTCCTGGTATGGTGTCACTACACCCTGTACAGATTGGTTCGGCATACCAAGACTCAGTGTGCCCCTAGTATGTAGTCTCCGTTCAATTCCAATATGGTATGAGATGCCTGATATGGGGCAGCACGCACCAGTACGGTGAACTTTGAACTGGACAATTCAATGGTCAGTGTTCAAAGCTTATCAGGGGCTATGCTACCCAAAATAACATTGTTTTAGAAACAATTTTAGAAGTAGATGCCCTTCAAGATATGAAATCTTTCATGTTACATGAGCTTACAAACAGAGAAATTCATGATATGATCTAACATCTTTGGCACCAATTTAGCAAGCATGGCCATCAACAACCTATTGTTTTAACTTCCAGTTCCAACATGTGCTCTGGATATGATAGAGACACCAGTCCTGGACTAGAGTACCGGAAAACTTCTCTGAAACCTAGGATGCTAAATCCATCATCAAATTCAGGGCATCTGGACCAAAGAAATAATGTGAAATTATAGATGAAACATGCTACTTAAGGGAACAATTTCATGTGCAGGAGCAAACAAGTATAACCCCAAAGAGCAACCTATGAGCGATGTACCAAACATCATGGCCAACTCATGAAAGAAGCGCATCATGTAGATTTAGATAATCTAAGTAAAATAAAACCAAATAAATGTAAGTTAAGGCCATCTATGTCTCATAATAGCACTAAAGCATTTCAGAACCATAATATTTTTCTTAAATATGATGTAGTAATCTAGTGGATTAGATGTAAATAAAGAAATAACGACTTTTTTTTTTTTTTGAATCATTCTACATCCCTGAGATTGTATTTTACACTCCTTTAAAAAGCATAGACAGCCTGCAGCCCATGTCATGTCCAACCCAGTATCTTAGCCAATGGAAGAATTCTTGCAACATATAGAAAGCTAGGAAAATTTACTTGATGATTTCTTTACAAGTTCAATCGACAAGGTTTCTGAAATAGAAAGGAAAATAGTATATGTTTGATTGATGCCATTCATGTGAGATAATGATTCCAGAACTTGTGATATTGCTAAGAAAATCTTTTTAGTGTCAAAAAGTAGATGCAGTAACTAAACCACACTTTTAAAGCAGGTGTACCATGAAAGTTAGATGGCTCTTGCAACTCAGGGTCAAACCAAGATGTCATGCAAAGTTTGGACAACACAAGATACACTTTAAGTCGTATTTTCCCTAGGTAGCATAAGATACAAAAAAAATATTCAAAACATCACTTGCTTATCTTCATCTATCAAATGCTTCTCTGCTAATAATATTTACGAAAAACTTCCACAGTATTCAATATGAACACTTGCTTGAAATACAAAATTTGAATCAAAAAGAAAATGAAGATGGAAACAGTATAAAGATGATATGCAAGTCTTTATTCAGGTCTTCAAAATACTTACTGATGAACATTCTGTATCGGGGTCAGCTTCAGCAACATGAAGGCCCATGTGCGAATCCACTCAACCCAACGGAAATCTCCTGATTGCCTTCGATTAAAGCAGATGCAACATATGATGGATGTAGAGCTACAAGTATACAAGAAGCAGCAAAAAGAACAGATCTCCTGACATATGCTTCTGCATGATGTGAGACCTCCCTGGCACAAACAAAAGCCAGTATTATAAACATTGCAATCTATCTTGATGCACCAATAAACCATTTAAGTTTATGGTACCTTGATCTTATCATATCAAGAAGGGCAGGAGCCAAAGCTGATGCTTCTGGATGCATAGCCATGCATTTCATGCAAACACCAAGCATGTAGATTAATTTTCCAAGAACAATAAAGTCCCTATCAAGCAGGTCTACTCCACGTCTTCTTTTGTCAAATCCGTGCATAGCAGGGAGCATAAAAGCAGCAGCATACAAAGGAAATCTATTTTTTGACAATTCCAGTTGGGAATCTTTTGCCTTATGAAGACTCCATATACGTGATTTTCCCACTTTGTTTGACCAGGTCTAGAAGGAAGTTCTCTCTCATAACGATGAGACCAGCTTAAAAACGTTCCTGGTTCTGCAACCTCCTTCCAGGGACCAGCTCCAGGAGGCCCTCTGCTACTAGGAATGAACCATGGTTGACTTCCAGAAATTGTAGATATCAGATCCCTCTGCTGATGTTTTGTTCTTACAATCTTAGAGTCAGCAAGCTCTTGTGCTGCCTCAATCATGACATCAATTATCAGAATACGCTGACCGACATCCACATTTGGTGAATATAGTAATTTGGTTAGAACATCCAAAGATTCAAATGGGCATGTGACAAGTAATGCAACTAGTGCCTTTTGCCTCTTTTCTTCAGCAGATTCCTCCTCTCCTTCTGTTGTCATGTCTGAGCAACGTACATGAACAAGTGCTTTAACAAGATCACCTGAATTATGTCGGAGTTCATCAGGTGATGCTCTTACAAGGTTTTCAGCAACATCAAGTGCTTTTTCCACCTGTAAGTAGACAATGTAAGAAATTTCACAGAAAGAACTCACAATTGAAATGCCTCCTTTTAACATGATATAGATTCCGGCATAGATGCTAACACGACATGAAAATTTTAATTATGAATTTAAGAACTTACACCATCTGGGTCATCAGCTTTTCGTAATGCTGCAGTAATCTCACCCAGCTGTGAGAATCTCTTCTGCAAATCTGCATCATCATCTGACAGATCATAAGGTTGTAACGATGAGTCACTTGAAGTCTCAGAATGTCTGCTTTCATCATCTTCTTCCTCTTCATCCCAGATATGTTCACTGTTTAGTGTAGCTGGATCAATAACTTCATTGGGATCTACCAACCTAAAGTCTGAAATCACAGTATCACCGCGATCGGTTTGATATTTCATATCCTTCTGCTTTTTTCTATTAGATGCACATTTCTTTTCCTTAGACAAAGAAAATTTTGATTCCTTATCTATAGTTTCATTGTTATGAGAAGCAGCTGCTATCTCTTTCTTTTGTGATAAAAGCCCAAATCCCCAGTCAACAGTCTCACGGCAATCATCATCTAGGTAGAGAGGATTTTTAGGATCAACTACTTTGGAGAACACCAATGCAATAGAACTAGCCATTTTCCGAACAAGATCAATGGGGCTCTCCAGTCTACCTATCAACAATAAAAATAAAAGGTTAGAAACAAAGAGCGGTTGTTGGGACAAAGCTTACTTGATTTAGAGAAAAAATACTACAGCTAACTCCTTGAAGAATGGAATGCAAGACATCCTTGGTCGTCTCTAATTCTTCCTTAGACATTCTCTCTATGCATAGACCAACAGCTGCAGTTACATCTGATTTTCACTTAAGGAAATACAAATACCTGATGATTAAATGTAATGAGTATGCTACTGACCAAAAAGGATACAAGCTTGCTGCTCCATGGGAGATGATTGAACAAACTCACGCCTGGACCAGATGCTAACCAGGCGTTGCACTGTAACTAGAAAATGTGATGTCTTTTGACCTTCCATTTGTGTATCAGCATTTGGTGGGCATTCAAAAACAGAAAACTGAAGAATCCATCTCAGGCAAGAGATAGGAAACACTTTCCAGGTTAGAAATTTATCAACAAGCATGGCCCTGAAATAAACAAACCAATCAATTTAAAGGAAAAAAACTGAATTTGATCCTTCCAGAGAGAACAGAAAAAGAAAACTTAAAAATTTTCTAGCTTCATAATTTTCAGTAACAGGAGTTGTGAGTAATGACATAGAGAAGAGCTCATAAAACATAGCTAGAAAAGACATGAAGATGCATGAGTACAATAGTCAAAACTCAAAAGTGAATTTCACAGATAGTTAAAGTAAGCTATTTCGCTGATATTGGCTCAAGTTAGCAGTTCAATCTGGATTCAAGTTGATGCTAAATGTGCAAAAAGGAAAGCCAACTGATGAGTTGTGTACTCAGTCAGCATTCACTAGGCATGGGAAGCACACTGCAAAACTTGGACACCATCCCTTAGGAAGTTTGTATACAAAAGGCAGAACTTTGTATTCGTGTAGAGATACAATAAAGGATTTTTTGACATTGTTTCAAGAACAATAAAAAAGATAAAAAGAAATTCAGCAAATATTGTAATTCAAGCTGGCTGATGTATCATGTAATATTTTGACTAGTTTACTTCATCTATCCATGAAAGAAAAGGGAAACAGCTGATATACAATACTAAAATTGCTATTCAGCATAGAATCTGTGGAAGGTCAGTTCACCTCATTGCAGCTTTTCGTTTGAAAGTCTGACTAAACACCAACCAAAGCATCCAATAAGCTTCAACATCGCTTACATTTTTGGTGGCTAGCTGGCGCAGCAACTCTTCAGACAACCTTTCCACAGCATATTGGTCTTTTGTTGCTTCCATCAAGTTTAACCAAAACAGGGATTCGGGTTTGGATTCAATCAGTTCAGGAGCTATAAGATCAACATTTGACGACAAGCAGCTACGAACATGATCAAGAATCCTAGGTATCATTTCAACTAGAAGAATATCTGAAAACAGATATAGCATTAGTAAAAGAGTACAGAATTATATATTACCATCTAAACCTCCAAAAGCAGAGGATAATGTACTGAATATTTTAAATATCTAGCCATTCCAAATTCAAAACACTGTGAATCTTAAGAAATAAGTTTGGTAGTATATCACAAGTCAACTTAAAACAAAAACACCTCATCTATAATCAAGCAAGGTTAGGTGAATATGGAGAACGAATAGGCACATTTGACGCCAAACCATGTGGCATTGACTACAATCATCTCTTACTTCAATTGTTAGCTTCCTTTGTCCACTCTTACAATACATTCCCAAATGCAAGGGAAAAATGGGAAAAGATTTTCGTGTATATGATATTAGCATCATGAGGAATTTTTGTCATCAGCTGCACTCTATCTCATCTCACTTCCATTAAACTAAATTTGAATGCATTGGCAAAGAAAACTTTTTTTCCATATATGCCACAATCTAATCTCCTGATAAATGCAGGAATAGAGGTTTTGTGTAAATCCCATAAACTCATAATAGAATATTTCTAGATTCCTATACACCCACTATTAGATAGCTGCCAACAAGCAGAAGCCAGAAAACACAATATGTGCCCCTACAACACCTTCATAACTCCAAATACTCAGATTCTTTATAGTTCCTCCTGAAATACACCAACCACCCCACGAATTGGTTGTTTCCAAGATTCGCCATCTCGGTACCGGACCCCGTACTGATAAAATCTTGCTGTAATGTTGGTACGTGATTTGTTACGGTATGATAGTGTCGGTGTGCTCCGAAACAGACATACCGGTACGAGACTGATATAGTATGATACGCCCCGTACCGGGCGATATAGAGCGGTACGGCATTCTATGGTTGTTTATATTGCCCTGCAAGATTTTGGAGGACAAAAAAATGTCATACGAGTGATGTCTAGGACAGATCTATGGATGACCATCATACCCTTAGTCAGCACAATACTTGATATAGCATGCATTGTAACCCCCTTTTGGCCAGTCGGTATTAATCCATGGTATTTTAAACTTTGCTCCTCTGGTTAACATTATCCTCCATTCATTCCTCTCATTATAATCTCAACACCCTTATGTACCTACCTTTGCTACCTTATATCTTCAATTCTTCATGGCATCTATTGATTAACACGAAAGCATACTCCCAGTTGTTTGTAGTTCTTCATCCATGGCTTTGTGTAACTTGGTACATCCTACAAACTCAGCTCATCCACTGCTCCACATCCATTTTAAATCGAACTATTGTTGAAATGCTACTTCTTCGTATTTATCTATTCACTCCTACAAGTCTTCATAGTCTGTATAAGTCTGCACATCAATTGCATATTATATTTGTTTACAAAATCATTGTCTTATTATCAATATAACTACATTGACTCTATATTATATATGTATATTCATGCATGCCTAATTTGGTTTTCTATCACTAGAGTTGGCACAGATTCTAGTGTATATTTGGTTAGCACCCAGAGAGAGCATATTTGCTTTTACAATTTCTCCTAATCTTAAGTGAAAAAAGGGTGTAGACGAAGTACAACTATATCAAACTGATAATTCTCTCGTACAGCCCAAAGCTATGAGTGAAGATAAGGCTTCCCTAAAAAGTTGGTAACTGAAAGAAATCATTCACTTGAGGGAATCAGTAATGCCCTGAAACAGCAATGGGAAACCAAAGAAGTCTGCATATGGTAAAAAATCTAAACCAACTGATATCACATAGGCAGGCTTAAGCATCTCATCAAATTGTAAATACTAGACCACATCCTCCATGTAGAGATGGACGATAACATCACTTAGCTTCATGCATGATGGATGATGACATCCATTATTGTCCAAGGAAACAAAAGCAGCAAATGCATGAGGGAAGCTCAAACCTTAACCCTCTGTTTGGTACGAATGATGGATTGGAGAAGAATGGATAAGAGAAGATGGATGGATCTTCCATTCATCCTCCCATGCATTCTGCAAAACATGAAAGGATGGATAGGAATGATTCTCTCCTCTGCTTAGTATAGGATGAATGAAAGATGGATGGACGATAATTGTATGACATTTTACTAAATTACCATTGATAAAAAAGTATTATTATTAATTTATAACACTTATCTATACTAAAAAAGTAGAGCAATATATAAATTTAATCTTTATAATTTATAATTATATAAAAATATATAAATATTTAATTTTATTTTAATTTAATAAATAATTTTATAAATTAATATATATGAATAAATTTACTTATATACTAATTATATAAATAACTAATTAATTTATAATTTAATTTAAATAGTTAATTAATTTTATACAAATAATTAATTAAAAATAGTGAATATAAATAAAAATAGAAGATAAGTCTAATTATTTACTTATAATTATGAAAATTATATGTTGAAATTAAAATAATTAGTAATAAAATTTAATAGTATAGGGTAAATAGTATAGGTAAAATAATATATATATATAAATAAAATGAATAAAAAAGTGAAAAAGTGTTTGGTTTTCGTCAAAAAGTTAACGAAACGTAATAGAAACCCACCCCTCATATGCTCTATCCATCCATCCTTGCATCCTCCTAAATGATGCAAATTGGTGGGCCTAAGCAGATGGGCAATCCCTCCTTTTCATCCATCCTTCCTAAATTTTTTGAACGAATGGTGGATGGAAATCATTCATCCCTCCGGTCTCATTCATCCTTCCTCTTGTGATCCCAACCAAGCACACGATACATACACCTTTTAGTAACTATCTTTCGCCTAATAATATTTAAAGAACCATATAAAAAGGTATGTTAACACGGTAAGGGAACAATTCTAGAAACAGAAAAGGAAGTTCTTTCTATAACAAGGAAATGACTGCATGACAAGAAAGACACGATGCAGAGGTACTTGCTCATAGGGATTACTTCCTCAAAAGCTATGGTTTGGACTCTCAAGTACAGAAGAGATATCCAATAACTAAATCCTGAAAGATAATTAACACTTTTGGTGTTTGGCTTTCTAGTTTTGTTGGCATATAAATGAAGTGAGGCTTACATAGGATTTCATGTCAATATCGATAGTTTATAATCTATGTAAAGCATAAAACATGGTTGGCCACCACACTTGCTGTCATCTATGCCTGCTCAGTTGTGTGAACCTGGTGGACACTCTAACAGATCGATGATTTCATTCCACCAATTCAATAAATGATATATGAGTACAAGAAGACAGCATGTGCATGTCTTTTTTATTAGGAGCAGTACAAAATTCCGATTACCTGTAGATCCACGTCTACAAATCCGGGAAAATGTTTCCCCAACAAATAAGAATGATCCATCCAGAACATTTCTATTTGAGGCATCTTTCTTATTAAGTAGTTCCATAGCTCTTTCTTCTGCTCCAACCAGAAGTTGTTTGGTAATTTGTTGGAAGAACAAGCTTAGTAATATGGTCAAGGTTAAACACAAAATGAAAACTGACAAACCACAAAATAATTTAAAAGATGAGTAGAATGAAAAGAACCTTTTCTTTTACAATAGAAAAGACAGATTTCGAGAAAGGCAAGGAAAGAAACTCAACTAAACCGAAGATAATCTAGAAAGTCTATGATCCATTATGATAATATTCTGTACAGTGCAAATTGCAATCATGAATGTTCATCAGATGTACATCAAAGGGGTATTATTCACAAAAAATTAAGAGGTAAAGATAATTATTTGCAAGATATCCTACCATTTAGAGGTTTTCTTAGCAAATCAAGATAGATTTAGGTTCACTGTCTTGATACTGGACCCTTTAGTGGTACCATCTTTTTACAATATTGGTATGCGGTAGGACCGGTATGATACTGTCGGTACAATATGGTACAATGTACCAATATGGTACCGATATGGTATGCCCCATACAGGTGGTATAGCAAACACTGATCTATATATATATATATGTGTTGTTTGTATGTTTTTGTGAAATGCATTTTTCAAACAGGAACCATAGGAGGATACTGTGACGAAAGTGCAGGTAAAGCCTCCAATCTTGCTTTGTCAGGAATTGATGCAAGTAGTTGTGCCACCCTAGATATGAACATTGACATGTCTGGCTTAAGCAGTTCATCACCATATTCATCACTTGAATATGGGAGTCCAAACTCTCCAACCATGCGATGCACTCCCTGATTCTCAAGCAAGCATAGTACCAATAACCTGTTGCAAGTCCAGTGGGCAAAGAGTTCATGAAATTTCATACAGCAAAATGTAAATGGGAAAAAAAAAATGTGGTATAGATTTCATGGATTACAAGTTATTAGACGAGAGACAAGGCTTGTCCACCATATGGAATCAAAGTTTGATAATGTTTTGCCACTGGCTGCCAATAAATTCACATTAACTACCTCACTAATGCACATTGGAGAAGAAGAGATGCCTCGCAATGAAAGACCAGTTGGCCAGGTGAACTTTCTTAGCGGTTAAGCATTCAGGGTTGCAAAAGCAGGAAGTGATCATCCAATGTTCCAGTAGGCTTGTAAAGAATCAAGACAAGAAGGAAGAAGGCTAGGTATGATATGAGAAACTGCATATTTCTAAGGCATAAATTATAAGCCTTGGATTATTAACACAGTGCTGTGTATGAAGCAATACAATATGATAAAGAGCACAAACTTAACAAAAAGGAAAATGCACATGGAGCCACATAAAAAGTACACTCAGCTTCTAAGCTTTATATGCAGATCCAACTCCAAGCAAGTGTGATACACTGCACATGCATACGTACCTAGATACATAAACACGGGCATATGTGCATACATATACATAAGGATTCAAATACAGACACCGTGTATGGAACTGGTTTTCCCTGGTACCATACCATATGTACCAACTCTCAGCACAATGGTGCATACCGATACCATCTTCTTTAATTTGGGTCTCACCAGCCTCTCATACTCTCAAATCCTCAACTTTCTTTTTTTTTTTTTTTTTTGGTTTCAATCCAACTGTTGATGGTGGGAGGTTGGAATAATGGTATTGGATGCAAAAGCTACAGACAGGGCTACAGTGGGAGGAGAGGATTTGGGAGATCGGACAGCCAAACTAGATGGAGGAGTCAAGAAGAGAATGCTTTGAGGGCTCTCAAGGAGGGGGAACTCATTGTCGACACTTGGAGGGGCCGAGGGTCTAGAGGTGGTGCCACCAAGAGGATAGGATGCAAGAGGCGATGGAGGTGAGTTCAATAGAGAGAAAGGAGAGGATCAAGAGAGGAGGTGTTGAAGGGAGTTCAAGTTACAACCCAGATCAGGTTTGAGTTGGCACCAATTTATGGTGCACAAAACCCGGTTTTTGTCTCATCCTATTAAGTGGGATGATGATAATATTTTTTGGACTATAATATCAATACTAAAAACAATAACAACTAAAAATCTATGCTTCTTATTTAGTACTTAATACTAACAGCAATAGTTGTAACACGATTGAAACTAACATCCAATGTAACCATCAATTTTGACATGTACTATCTGCACAGGGCCACATAAGTGAACCACAATGTTTGGCCCCACACCACAAAGCTACTGGGCCACATATGCAGATAAAAAATGATAATTGAGCCATGTGTATGACTGCATAATATGAAGTGGATTGAATTTTCTGTGCACATGTGGTACAACCACATATACTGATCGCATAAAAATAATACAACAAGGTCAAGAGACCGCCACCACATAGGCAGCCTCATGCATCACATTTTAAAACACTTGAAAATGGTGTTTCGGATGACCACCAACTAAAAATGGAAAACCTGCATTTCAATATAGGCAAGGGGCACATGACCAACTTGTTTTACCATATAACCATCAACCTTTATTTCCTTTTATCCTCTCTTTTTCATCTTGTCTCCCTCCTCTCCTTTATTTCCTTTGATTCTCTCAATGACTCCATTCTCCAATTGTTTTGAAGGAATACGGAGTTTGTGGGAAAAAAAATGGAAGTAATAAATTCAGTTGCTTTATCAGATCTCACAGACAACAACATTACCAAGCTGAATTTAATTCTTAGAGCAGAAGAACTCAAAGATTCAAGCAATTCTGATACACATTTCACATGGTAAATCCTTGTCATTCTACGAAAATTGTTAACATCAATAACATAATATTAAGATCAAAATCACTAAGAAATTATAAACTCCCTAAAGATATAGCAATTATTGAATTTGGATTTTCTAATGGGAATGCACACAAAGAATGTGGGTTTGGTCCCCCTAAACTTAACAATAGCCATTACCAAACAACTTATCAAGTTCTCCAGCTCACATAAAGTGAGAAGGCCCACTCAAAAGACTTTGGAGTCTAGGTCAACCGGTCAAAAAGAAGTCCAGTAAAAGAATAATAAAACCGATGAAGAAAGAAAATAAAAGAAATAAAAAAGAATCACAAACCAGCAAAAAAAGAATAAAATTAAATCTTTTTTCTTCTCAACAACCAATAAATAACATATTAAGAAAAAGAAAGATAAATTTGTTCCATACATCTCACTATCATGTGCCCTCATGTTCCATGAAATCAACTATGACCAGCCATCATGATTACTTTTCCAAACTTAAACCATGCTGCATGCAGTCAAGCTTGACAGGTTTGCACTTGAACCATTGTAGTAGTACAGAGACTCAGAGAGTATCTCTACATGCTAAGGATCACCAAATAAAAGCTCAATATACGAAGCAGAATACCTTTCGATATTTAAGCAGATAGAATTAAGATCAGCATCTCTATCGGTTCCACTTTGCTTTAGAGCAGGAACCAGGGCTTGCACAATTTCAGTTGGAGGTCCCTCAATGAAAAATGAATCATAAACTTGTTTCCTTGCTGATAGAGGAAACAATGGGAGCCAATTTAATGCAACATCTGCACATTTCAATGTGATGCTAGTCACTGAACAGTTAAAAAATTTATGTTGTCAACAGTACAGTTATTCGCTAAATAATTTATAGCACCCAACTGCCCCAGCGTATCATTGTTAAAATTTCTAATACAGGTATCACAGGAATACTCCAGAAAGATTAAAATCAAACCTATGCTCCACAGCATACATGTACTTAAGTTCAAGAGAACAACTGACTTCAATTACTCAACAAATCTTGAATACTGGATGCCATCAAATAGACTGATGCTGGATTTAGATCAAGTTGTTTGAAACAAACGACTAGCTTGTTTACCAATAAGGATTAAGTAAAGAATCATGAGTTTTCGCCCAAGATATTGAACTACTTGAGTAAAAATAAATTAAGCTAAGTAAGAAAGCTAAAAACAATTTCACGAGTTTCCAATAATTTTCACAAGCTTCAGCAGAAAGAATCCATCACTATCACTAAGTAAACTAACCAATTAAACTTATATAAACATTATCTTCATCAAGCAAAATTAATTAAACAGCAAAATGACACCATTAATTCCTCAAGCAAGCTAATGTTTTAACTTTTAACACAATCAGTTAATACTGAAGTAAAATGCATTAACAAACAATTAAAAACATAGCCAAGATGTGTGGCCTGAAAAACAGATTGTCATGTAAACAAGATGATCTACCAACCAAAAACAACAAAGGATTTTTAGGAGAAGTGGGAGGTATGGAGCTAGAGAGACTGTTAGTTGATGAAGCTTCCTCGAATCACAGATGAAATATTGATTAAGCATCAATAGCAGAGTTAAATATGTGGACTTCCTGCAACAAGCATATTGTCCAAGTCCAAGGAGCACAAAAATGAGACACAATAAACAGCTAAAGCCTTAACAGTCTTGAAATCCTTTACCAAATTTGACAGAAGAGATGATTTAAACAAGCAGTGGTTCAAGCACCATAATTAAAACGGATCACATCATAGGCATTGTTGAAATGTCATGATGTAGCATAAGGAGAATTGAGTGAAGAAAGCATAATCAAGATGATCACGTTCATAACGTAAGTGATCCAACCTAGCCATATGACTTGGTTGCACTTGAGGCAGGCAGCTCGGATCCAGACTAGCTCATAAAGGAGCACAAAGCACAAGCTCTGATGTCACAAGTCGATACTAAATGAAAAAAGGGATAGCAGTATCGACCATGATGATGACAATGAATTTTGTTAATCTTTAATGGAATAAATGCATTTTCCTTTATGAAGGGAATATGAAAAGGCATGCATACATCTTTCAAAAGAAACTTAAATACTGATTTCACTTTTTATTTTAAACCACCCTATTTCTCCCTTTCTTTAACTTCATTTGGTGTTTCAATGAAGAAAAAACACAATCATTTGCATAGCCTGAACTGCATTGAGCCAAGCAGGCTCAATACTTGACTTCCGCTTCAGTAGACCTCCAGCAAGATCAACCAATTCTTCTCATGAATTGACCGTATACCCATTCAAAAGGTAAATCCCAACCAACCATTGCTGGCAACAACAACCAGCCTGTAGTCATGGGAGCAACCAATGGTTGGACATGACCAATGAAGTGAAGCACAGCTGCTTCATCATCATCCACATAGAAACATAATTTTCAGTTCTAGGCATTCAGACTCTTATTCCATCTACAGTTCATCCTACCCATTAACTGATAACCCACATATCTCCAAGTGCGCCACATTCAGAGATCAAGACATTCAAAACATGCCAATAACATATCCTAAAGCTGTACATCCTATTAGTTGTAGCTCATATTAACCGATATGTTGTCATTTACAATATCAAAAACAAAGAATTGGATGAACTTCTTAAGACAGCATGAAAAGTGGTATAGGTCCTACACCAGTAAGATTCAGTATCATTACTATACATGTTATCTATGTTTTCTTTTGGGTAATTGACATTGATAGCCAGAGCTTTTTAGAGTATTATAAGTTTGTTTCATTCAGTATTAGACAGTTTTTAATGTCATTTTACGAGTAACATCAATCCAGGATGCTTGTTTAAGGATTCTTAAGTTGTGTATACAAGTCATAAAGTAATTCACTTCAAAACAGGAATCTAAAACAGTTTAGAGAAGAGATCTATCTTATTATCATTTTTATAGTGTCTCCGTAAAGTGTTATATAACTTTTGGCGTCCATATGTACGATTAAGCAGCAACATATCTCATGATCGGTTGTACTCTGTCAATCCTAAGAATCAAGACATGATTATATTATAGTTATTACTTAAATTTTTACATTGATAAAATACTTAGTGTAGCATAGTGAATTAGTGATATTATGATTATATATTAAAAACATGAAGAAAACATCCCCAAACTAATACAAGGTTACAAATAAATATAGAGAATGATATCCAACAAAACAAACCCATAGACTATTATTTAAATTTATGGCATATGAAAATGAAACTTCAAAAAATTTATATAAAACCTAACTAATAACATCTCAGATAGACTCATTTTGCTATACACAGATTGAAGCACATAGAATAGATATGACTAATTTTTTAGAATAAAAAACATTGATTACATACATAACATCTAATTAAAGGAAAAAGGTTGCAAGTAAATGCGTAAGCTTACCATAAATTAAGATTCTAGACATTGTTGGAAATGCAGATCCATGATAGAAAGCATGTCTCCAGTCATTGCTTTCAGCTTTAGTTGGATGCATAACATCCAGGACCTAATAAAAAGTCATAAATTAATCATAACACAAACCTTATTATGGAGGAAGTCAACTTCCTTGTAATCATTTTCCTCATAAAGAATCTTAACTTAATTATGCATTATTTATACCAAGCGACAAGCTTTGTTTATGTTTGAGTTGAAAGACTTTCACATTGCCAGAGTGCCTAGAATAGTCTAAACTGACTCTCTGCCAAATGTTAGCAATCTTACTCTAAGTGGTTAAGCTAATGGAAAGAATCACCACTTGACCCATGAATGCTTTCACTCGCCATGATCTGTAGCTTTAAGTGTTATGAATTCTCACTAATAAAATCATAGGCCCATCAAGAGGAAAGGTCTAGAACTACTCACTCAAAAAATGGGCTTCCTATATTGTCCTGCTAATTTTAAGAGAAAGAGAGTTTAAGTCAAAAGTCTTTCTTCTTCTTTTTCTTTTTCTTTTTTTGTTTTTTTTTTTTCCTTTTTTTTTTTTTTTTTTTTTTGTGGGTGGGTGTGTGAAGAGGAGGCAAGAGACCTCAATGTCTAACATAACAAGAACTAAAAAAATTAATTTTTAAAAGTAAAAAGAGGTCAAATAGGATGACCGTGGCTGGGTCGCAAAACATCCGTGTTCATTAGGTCATAATCATCTTTTTCTAGCTCAACAAGGCTTGTAATGATACAACTTCTATGTGGCACTAGTGTAGATCAACTCAACTAAAGCCAAACCAACTTGATTTTGAAAAGTGTAAATGGAAATACAGATCCACCTCCACCCACCTAATCTCTTTTTCTTTCCTTTTGCCCCACCTTTACCTGTTTTCCTCTTTCCCCTCCTCTTCCCCTTGCCCTTCTTCCTCCTCCCATCCTGTCCACATATTTTCACTCTCCTCTCTTTGACACCACTCCTCCCTCCTCCACCACCTTTACCATGCTTTATCCTACTCCTATTTCTTGATAGTTGTCCCATGCCCTCTTACTTCCTCCTCCTCCCTTCAAATACTCCTCTTCCTAACCATCCTCCTCTTCTTCCTCCTATCCCCCTTCCTCCTCTTATTCTACCTCTGAATCCTCCTCCATCTCTTTTCTTCCCTTAGGTGAATGACTAGAGAACGGATGTAGTCCAATCCTAACCTAACCGCATCACCTTGGAAACACCTTGCTCCAATTTACATGGTGATCCCTTGCTCTAGTGGACTTGACCTAATATACAGATGATCTGGACCTGTTTCTAACTCTAAGCCTGAACTTGAATTACTTCCTTGGTTGCACTGGACCTAATCCAATACAATGCAATTGTAGGCTATAAGTAACAATGAAACGACGATTTTCAACTGACCTCTAAAGAATGCACTGAGGTTATATGTTCCTGAAAATGCTGCATTCCTACATGAACTACCAACGTAGTCTGAAGCACAGCTGGTTTTCTATGTTCAGAAATTAGGAAAAGAAAATAGTAGGAATCTGGTAATGACGATGATAGCTCTTCATTCTATGGTAGATAGTAGTATTACAACACCCCAATCAAAGCCATAATGGGCCATTGGATTGTCAATTAACATGGGCAGTAGTCAAAAATCAAAATGTTTGTTTAGGATGCCCATATGTTCACAGGATTCACCATGGGAGACTTTGCACTCTATCCAAAAGCTATTTTCTGATCCTCAATCTTCGAAGCATGTAGATCACAAGGGACATATGTCACCTAGACACTTCAATTTTCAGAATTGCAATGAGAATACTTCTATGCATGAATGTTTGGCTCTCATATTGAGTGATTAAGCAACAAAAAGGGATGAGGATTGCTAAACTAAGTTAGGATATGGACAAAATTTTCTTGTCAAGTGTCATAAATCTTACATGAAAAGTTTGGCGCATTTCTTGAGATCGAGATTCTTTTTTTTTTTTTTATGATTTAAAAAATACAGTTACTTTAGTATTATGTTTAGTGAATTTCTGCGAAAATGCAAGGAAGGTTCTAAAAAGTGGCCACAAGTGTGTAGGTGGCTGGGGCATCACATAGTACCTAGGCAATAGGCGAGCACCAAAGCAAGGACCTAGGTGGAAGAGGAAACAGGTGGCAAGATGAGGTAGCAGGTGAGTAAGAAGGATGGAAGGCAGAAGAGGAGGGAGACAAGGTGCAGGAAGAGGGGAAGAAGGAAGAGGAGAGCTGATTGAGAGAAGAATAAGAAGAAAGCAAGCCAAGAAGGAGAAAAGGCAAAGCCAGAGGAGGCCAGATATCTCTGTCTAGGCTGCATATATGGACCACCTATATCTGTCTATGGTCTGGTGCTTATTGGGTCCATTTAGCCATATGCAAGGAAGCCAACTGACAGCATACTTATATGCAACCACATGGAGTACCTTTAGAACTTTTAGAATATTGTACATATAATTTTTTTTTTTTTTTTGAATTAGAAGAAAAGATTTGCTTTGGGATATGGGATATCCAAGATGAAGAATCTTGAAAGTGGCATTAATCAAGATATTGAAGGAAGACTCCAGGAGGTAATTCCCTTTAAAGTGAACACCCTTGCTTTCATATTCTTCTCTGCCCTGTAAACCATCACTTCAAATACATAAAATGAATGATCTAAGAAGAAGAACCTAACACCTTGTTTTTTTATGAATTTAAAGGATTATTTATTCAAAGGAGCACCTTGTTGGGCGCCACACTTGGTGGGTTTTATGCAATTTCAATCAAAAATTGGATTAGGCTATGAGGTTTTCTGGCAGTGGTGATTCTGGTACATCGGAAATATGCAAGAAATGCTGGAAACTTTCTAGGTGGCCATTCCCCTCAAAGTAAATCCCATCTTTTTCTTCTTTTGCTTGCTTTTCCCAGACCAACTTTCTAGTGGTTGCATCCATAAATCCAGTAAGAACCTTGCGCTTTCTATCTATGAAGGTCTTTAAAAAAAACATTAATAAATTTAAATAATACCTGGCTTCTGTGACGTCGATCCATTACACCTGCAGATAAAAACAACGAGATAAGTGAGAAAAGTAAAAACACACTCATTCATTTTCTTTATCTGAAAAAAAAAAAAAAAAAAAAGTTGTTTCCTGAAATTTCATATGATAACTGTTTTAATTTGCCGGATTAAATTTATATCTTTTAATTAAATTAATGAACTATACTAGATTGAACCGTAAGAAAGAAGAAATATACAAATGGCTGTTAATATAATTAAGAACCTAAACAACAAAAAGAGAAGAATAAGATAGCGAAGGGAATGGTTTGCAATCGAACCGGATACGCGAGAGGAATCGACGGGAAAAAGGAGGACAGCAAGCGAATGGAGGGCGCAAATCACTTCGTCGATGTGCCTCGCAGCGTCGATCACAGAGGAGACATCGCCAACCTTTCGAAGGAGTTGGTCTTCCAGCTCTCTTCTTCCCCTGCTTCCACTACCGCCTTTCTCCTCTTCCATGGCCAAAGCTTGCTGCTTTCTCGCTTCCTACGTGGTTAAAGACCCGACCTGGGGTCCCCGAAATAGAGATAGGTTAATTAGTTCGTACCGAAGCGTTCCACCGGAACAAGTTAAAAACCCAATCAACGGGTGGCCGGCGGAGGAGCAGCCGGGGTGGCGGATGACGGTGAAGATATTGTGGCTGGCGGAGGAGCAGGTGGCGGCGGATGTTGAAGAGGTGGTCGCCGGCGGAGGAGCGGGCGGGGGTGGGCAATGGAGAGCGAGAGCTCGAAGAGTCCGAGGATGAGAAGAGGATTTCGTGCCGCTTATAATATATCGGCCGACATCTTGTTTTTGCTTTTCTACCGGACTCATTTACGATCTCCTCCGAGACGAACCGTTACAAAATTTATCTCGGTTTGGGCCACCCTGATCCACTTTCATAATTCCATCCAATGTTTTTAAAATATACGTATGACCCAGTCAAATATAAAAATTTAAAATTTAAAATATAAAATATTATTAAAATATAAAATATAAAATATTTTAAGATAGAAATTATATATGTATTAAAATGGAAGGCATCTACATTGGTAAAGCCTTAGTTGGACATATAGAGTTTTGAGAAAAATGAAAAGAAATACCTATGAGCAATTGCTGCCAAACTGAAGGTCCTCATCGAGATTCACTTCTCTTGCTGGACCAACACCAATGCCAAGCCCTTTAAAATCGTTGAGGATACAGTCACCACTGACTCCTCCTCCTCCTCTGCTGCCGATCCACCCCTCTCCCCCATCGGTTTCTAGTCCCACGATATCCCCTCCTCCCCATCTATCTTGAGCAAAGGCATAGGGCTCAAAGATGGCTACAAAATAGTTTAGGTGAACTAGAAGGTCGAGATGGTAGCGGAGGATTAGCAATTGGACGGCATCCCTTAAGCGGCCGGCACTGACAAGGGTTTTGATGGATGAAGATCTTATGGAGGCATAGAAAGATTCAATTTTAAGCACATGAGAGGAGAAGTTTCAATGGCTGGAGTAGAATCGAGCAATGGTTGTTGAGTGCTGGGTGGGAGCCCTCATGGGGATTTGGAAAGATTGGGGTAGAGAAGTTTAAACCTTTAACTTTATTAAGGTAGAAAAAAATTTCACCTAGATGCAAGAAAAGTGGGGTTTAGGAGGATAGGAGGCAGCGCCATGGTGAGAGGAGGAAAAATTTTGAAGAAGATGAGGCGGTTCCATCATCATGGGAAAAGAGGATGATGGTGAAAAAGAGTCCTAGAGATTTTTTGTTTATCAGTTTTTTGTACGTGTGTATATAGTTTCATTATTTATATATATTTTATAAATATATAAAATTAATCTTATATATATATATATATATAATTTTAAAAAATTACATCCTATGTATTACATAGGGTTATAAGTTAGTAGATTGATGGTAATGATATCAATATGACCATTAGTTTACTTAATCGAAAGATATTGATAGCCGATTATATTTCGTGTATATAGCAAAAGTTAAGCAGCGGAATATATATTTTCAAAATATTAGATGAGAATATGTAGTTACCTTGAACCTCGAGGGAGTCATTATAATTTATTCAAACAATATCTTAGCCTATTGGAAATGTTGGTGGATTTTGACCCAACATAAATTCAATTTGAAAACCTGGACTTTAGTTCATGAAAAATTTCTAAATTTATGAAAATAAAAAAAAAATATAAAAATATATTTTTAATAATATTTTGATTTTTAATAATAAAATCCATCTTTTCTAAAACCATCTTTTTTATTTTTTACCTCCATCTTCTTTAGAAGCAAAAATAGACCAAACAAATGAAGTATTGGTCAACCTGATCTCTCAAGAAAAAAAGGCTGCATAAGTCCATGCATTGCTTTTTTTTTTTTTCATTTGGGTTACTAAATTTAATCATAATTATCATGAATACCAGCAAAGTCTTTGGCTAAAACCAATTTCACAGGCTGGCCAAAATCAAATTATTGAAAGAATGATTAAAACCTTATCGGATCTCTATATCTATTATGCAATTTTTTGGAAGAATTGGATTCTGAGTATTTTAATATAGTTCTTTTGCTAGGATTTTTGTAGGCAATATTTATTGATTATGTGTGCATTTGCATGTGCGGGTTTAACTAGTTAATGGTAAAAATATCATCTATATTGTCTAGATGAGTGATGATGATATATTACAAAATTCAAACATTTAAGCTATTTGGCAAAACAAATAATTTCTTCCTTCGAGCTCCTAGATTCAAAAAAATTGTGAATATATGCCTCTTTGCATTCTTTGAGTTTTTTCCACATATTGAACCTCATCTTTAAATCTGAGACATTCAAGCAAATTATAATAATAATAAATTACTTAAAAAGTTTTAAAAAAAAGTTTTGGTGATAAAAACATGTGTTGTTGGAATATTTAGATTTACCAACTTTCGATATTATCTTACATTCGTGGGGTTTAATAGTGATAAATATAGAACCAAGATCTAAATTAAAACTAAATCAAGATTCTTTTATCTCCACGCACTCAATTGCCTCAAAACTTGTCTAAAAATTAAAATTTAAAATTAATATACAATATTTTATGTTAAATATGAATCATTAAGAAAAATTAGTCAATGAGTTAATATACAAATCTATAATAAAGCTGGTAAAATTTTTTCCCTCCTTCCAATGTAAAGAAAGTGAATATTTGAAAGGCAATGTACAAGTACCTTGGTCTACTCTCTTAAAGGTGAAGCATCTAGTAGAGATCGAGGGGTGCAAAAAGGATAAAATGAAGCAAACTAATCTAATAAAGATGCTTGGGAGAAAGTTATAAAACTTAGTTGTGTTTACCTTCTTCACGAATGGATTAAAGATTTACTCAAACATGATCAAGTGGGAGTTATCGACATCTTTCCATATTTTCATGTGGTGGTGATGAATGAAATACTAATCCAAAAAATTATAAATTTTTTATATAGACAACAACAAAACATCAATTAGTAATCTAAACATTTTCTAAGTTACGTGGTTGGTCATGAAATTGAAAAGAAAAGGAAGCATCCGTATATTTATCGGATTTTAGAAGCATTTCTTAGCCTCAATATCTTTAAAGGTTGAAATTTTATAAATGTAAATATAGGTCACCTTCAAAGGCAGGAAATTAATAAGTCTATCAAAAATTAGGAGTCTCAGGGTTTGCATCTTAAACATCGAGCTAAACTTTACAGTGTGTTTTTGGATACATCAAAACTTTAAAAAGTATATTAACACATAATCTTTTAAAAGTATAAGTCTATTGAAAATTAAAGTTAATGTACATGTTGTCTTAATATGTTCATACATACATTTGCACTTAATTGAAATTTTATAAGTGCAAATGCAGTCATTATTAATAAACGAAAATTGATAGGTCTTTGAAACTTAGGAGTCTCATTATATATTTATATATATCAAGCTCAAACTCTACGAGTCTTCTGAACAAATTAAAATTCTACAAGTATATTCTGAAATAAATTAAAATTTTTGCAATGAAGAATTTATGTTATTGAAATTACTTCTCAAAGAAGGTGCTAGTTTACTAACTTAGTAAAGTCTTGATAGATGTATGAAGTGACTTGAGATCGAATCCATCTTACATAGGATTAAAAAAACCATTTGAAGTAATTAATTATAAATTATAATTCTAACATGAATTATAATACAATATAGTAATTATCATTGGTTCTAAAGTACAATTCTAATATAAGGTATAATATAATAATTATTTGATTATATTATAATTATATCTATGCAATGAAAGTAATATCTAGCATATGTATTTTCATGTAATCTCACAGTCATATACATATGCAGATATAAATAATATTTATATTTGCATCATGCATCCATTCTGATATTTCAAATTTCAAGTGGTGTATAAATCATCAGAGCATCCATATAAAGAGATTTATATCATAACTATGGGGACAAGCACTTAGTATTATTATATATGCAAAAGTAGTAGCAGTATGGACTACAATGGGCATAGCATTTCTGCAATTTCAAGCACAATAAATTTGGATCGAAGGGGACTCAGCAATATTGATTAGCTGAATTAACTCTCCCTGCGCTTGTAGGTTTGCTGACTACCCATGATGAGAGAGATCGTTTATTAGTAGTAGACCGGTCTACAACCGAGCTGGTAGACCGGGTTCGGGAAATTCTCTCCAGGGGGGGATGCGCTTAAAAATCGACCCCGCGCGGGGACGCCGCCCTTCTCTTTGCTTCGCCTCTCCATCGCTGCCCCATTCACAGATGTCGAGCGACCTGGGGATTCTCGACTCCTTAGGGGATGAAGCCATCGGAGACATCCTTCAGAGCTGGAGCGGCTTCTGCGCCTGTACCCAAGCCCTTCTCGATGGTCGCGGCGACCTCTCCGTCGGCCCCGACCTCGTCCCCCTAGTCGCCACCCTCTGCCGTCACGGCCTTGCTTCCCTCGTTCAGGATCACTTCCTCCATGCCCTCGAGGTTGCCCTCTTTCCCTCTTTTTTAGTAAATGGAGCTCCTTTTGTGCCCGAAAATTTCAACTTTTGCTGCATTTGGTAGTGGAATTCTGACCTTTACTTGCTACATATCTAATGTTTGTAAAAAGGCCCATGTAAGTGGTGTTTTGGATGGTTAGGTGCTTTGTGAAATTGGTGCTGATGCTAAGTGTCCATTCCAAAAGACATAGTGACAAGAGTAGGAATTAAATGGTGAATTGGTGAGAAAAGAACAGAAAATGGGGTAACTAACTTCACCAATGATGGTTCTTGTTGATATCTTTAAGAGGAGATTGGTGTTCAGAGGTATTGAAGAATAATTATAATTTAATTTTGGGATTTCGGAAACAAAAGTCCACCTTTTTGTTTTTGCAAAAGAAAGAGGCCTTCTTTGTCTTCTGCCTAAGCTTCAAGCCTAGGGAATAGTAAAGCTTCATAGGGTCTTTCTGTCTAGGTCTAGGTAGTCTGCATCTTCACAGATATGTCTTTCATCGAGCCTCTCTCTGAGAAAGTGCCCAGATTGTTATGCCTTTTGTATGGATCAGAACTTACTGGACAAGGGATTTCACTATCTTAGGGCCGTTATGGTTATAGTTGCTGTTCACTGGGACTTCAGTCGCCGGCTCCCCTATCATCAGGTCACTAACTTTCTCGACTATCCAGCACTGGGCAGGTGTTAGCCCTCATTCATGGTCTTGCCACTTTGCAGAGACCTAGCTTTTGTCCTTTTTTTTTTTTTGTGGCAAAAATGGTCCATTTTGGACTTTATTGGGCCAATACACTGCCTTTAGGACTGTTGTTAGAACATTATTACATTTCCATTGGTCAGTATTATTTCTGCATCCATTACCAACATGTGTGAATCAAGTGAGTTAAATTGTTCATTTATTTTAAGGCCAGGGGTATAATAGTGCAGTTGAGTCCAAAATGGACTATTACTGCAGAAACAAGAAAGATAACCTGTTTTTGCAAAACTGAAAATAAGGTGGATTTCATCTGCAAAATCCCCTTTCCTTTTTCATATGAAATTTATATTACTTTCTATTCGGAGAAAGACTCTCTAAGCTACTAGATTAATGCCTATAATAGGGAAGACTCAAAAAAATTAAACTCATCCATTCTCTAATTCAAATGTCAGTTTCTTAAATGCTAAATCACTAAACCAAAAGCCATTAAAATCTAATGGCCAACTGTAAGAAATTTTGATCCATCTAGGTAAGACCAGTGTGTGCTAAGAATATAATACTATATGGGGTGATTTCCTTGAGGCTAAAGGTGCATCACTCAGAATTGTCATCCTTCAGAGCAAAGTATCTTTTTAATGCATGTTTTGGGCATGAAATGGGCACGTAAAAGTCAAGGCTCAACGCACATGTGTACATTTGTGAGAGGCAAAACTAAAAAGCAGCCATATTTTGTTCTACAAATTACAGATGGATGTTTGAACAAGGGCAGAAGCTTAGAGAATTAGTAATCCTTTCAAAGAATTAAGCACGATAAGCAAATGGAGAATCAAAGGTCATGCGATCATACGTGTTGAATTGTTTTTCAGAAGTTAATATTGGCATACACTGTGCTCTTTAGCTATAAATTTTATCATGTAATACAAAATTATTCAGTTTGTTTTGTGATGAACTGCTTACCTTTTCTAGGGCCATCGGCACTTCATGAAACATGTGTGGCTGTAGATCTTTAAGTCAAGCCATGTGTTATCCCCAAATGGCATCATTTCTTTCTCTTTAAGTGAGTCTTGGGTGCATTTTACTCTAAACCTTGAAGACATTCAAGAAACATATATATATTTTTTGATCCAGCATTTTGATGATATAGTCAATGCAATGAATTTTAGTGGGAAAGCAAGTGAAGCCTGCTTGTGGGTTGTTGCAGAAGCACAGATAAAGAACCAATTACTATGAAAGCTGCTATAGTGATTAATTGATTCTGAAGGGCAGAAATGAGGGTGGAATGTTGAATAGGATGCTTGAAAGCATGGTTAAAGTTGGAAAAATGGTTTATGTGTCAGTGATGTTTGTTATTGGTGATATCATTTAAGGCTTATGCTTTCACTAGTTGAGAAGGGCATAATAGTGAATAACATGTTGAAGATGCTTAAACGTGCTAACCCTTGTTAATTTTTTATTAATAAATTTCAAATTATTCTTTGATCTAAAATCATGTGATGCATAGTTAGTATTGGAACATATGATTTTAAGAAATTTTCACACGTTAATTCCTAATGGTAGTGGCCATATGGTTGAAATATTCTGCCCCAGGTATTTGAATCACCGCTGCCTCTGCACCCCTCTTCCCCTCCCCCAAATAATTGCAACTTGCATCATAGGCAGCCATGTAGAACAGCACCACTTCAATCTACATTCGTCAGTACTATTATTTTGGTACATATAAGCAACTTGTATGAAATTCTAGTGGCAAACAGGAACTTGATGGCCTTAGCTACCATCTTCCTTGAATGTATCTCCTCTTGAGTTATTTAAATAGTAGAACACATTGACTTTTTGGGTAGACAAATGTTGATGCTAATCAGCTTATAGAGATAGGTATAATTAATTTTATTACCTTTTATATGTGTGGTTTGGGACAGATCTAGACCTGCATTCTGGCAGGATTTTTTCGGCAAAGTCACCTATGGCCTACTGATAATCATATCAAATATATACTTAATTACTTACATTCTAGAGACCTTTTTCTGTTAATGAAACTTGGTTTATTTAATTTTATTGCTGAACTTATAGTTTTTGCATGATCAAATAAATAAACTTTTGGACTGATATGTCAATTTCTTATATTGCAGGAGACATTCAAGAAAAATGCAGTCTTCAAATTTTGGCAGCAACTTGATGCTTACCATGATGCTCAAACATTGGAAGTGAGTAAACTCCATATATGGTTGATGGTTTTTTTTTTTTTTTTAATTTAAAAAAGAGTATCTATAATTGCAGTGGCATTTAAGATTTCCCTTAGCTGAAGGTTACCAAACTTGAAAGCTATTGTCTTCTGAAGAGAAATTCTTACAAGAGGTTGTTGATCTTTGGATCCTTCAATTTTTGGTTAAATGGTAACTTGATCAGAATCATTGGATTATTAGTATCTTCTCTACATCAATTAGATCAAGTTGTTGCATCTCAATGATGTGAGAATCTTTTAAAAAATCTCTATACAAATCTGAAATAAGAGATCATTGATCAAAAGGCTCTAGACTTGCACTATCTCAGTTGGATGCACCTTAGGGCTCTTTTAGTTGTTGAAAGGTCTACCTTGGTTTTGAAGAAATTCACCTTGCAACAAAGTGTTGTTGAAGTTGGTTAGAATGAAAAGTTTAGTCTGATGAAAGCTGATGGCACTAAACTGCATCTTTTTGTTGACTTATAATTCTTGTCCTGATGAAAGCCGTGATGGCTAAGGTCAAAACATTTATAGGGATAGGTTAATGATCATTAATATTAAATGCACCATAGTAGGGAACTCGACTTCAATTTGTGTTGGGCAAAGTCAAAATGTGTTTTTGGAAGTCAAAACTTGTGTTTCACGCTTCAGGCCAAACTTTTGTCAACAAGAAAACAAAAATCAGCACTTCCTTGAGGACCCTACAATTTGAGCCCCTGTCTTACGTGGTTACACCTTATTAAACATGCTATTATGTCAGATTTTTGATGAAGGTGGAAGTAGTGGATCTGCAAAGACAGGTTGGTTGCTTGGTGGATTGTTGTTACTTCATTTCCTGCTTAATTCTTCCACAATCAGATATTCAACTTTTTGCTTATCATCTCATGCGTGGAGTTCTACTTTGCACCTTTCTGCCTTATTCAGATGCGACTGTACATTAAGAATTTGAGTTAACATTGAAACTCCAATTGTAGGTTGTGCTGATTATGGTTAAACTTTTAGGCATGTAAACTGTCATTTAAACAAGAATATATTTTCAATAACTTTATGAATCATCAATTAAATTTTTGAAGCTTTTTACCATGGTGCCTTATTTCATTTCATGCGCCTTAAAGCATGGATTGATTGCAGTGAACCTTGAATGACAGCTCCGCATGGTGCTATAATGTAATCCACTTGTTTTGCACATAAATGGGCATAAGCTAGAGTTGTTGAAGGCCTTATAAAGTAGATGCATCGCATGTTGCTCTGGTTGAAATTAGAGGACTTCTATAAGATATACCATGGAGAAGCATCAGATTGGTTGAAGTTCAAGCAACTTAACTTTCATTTACTGTTCCACAAATTATTATGTTGAGGAGCATTGTTTACTTTTGTACATATTCTGGATGGTCATCAGTCATCACCTTGCCTAAACAAGAAATTTTATGGCACTCAATTACTAGCTACACAAATCAATGGCCATAACCTACCTAAAGTATGGAACAAAGAAAAATGACAGGTCTAGAGAATGCCAGCCGTGCAGTGAGATCTTTACATATTTTTTAGGACTTGAAACTAATTTTAATCAGTTAATGCAAATTCTGTCAACCCTAAACATGGTTTTGATCAGAAGGCTTACAAGTAAGATCTAATTAATGACAGAAAATCTTATATAAATCGGAATATCTGCTCCTTTAATACCCTTAATTAATCTTTCTTTGGTTCTCTATGCTTCTTATACTCAAGGGAAGCATCCAGCATCATAATTCTAGATACCTATTTTCATGCCTGTGGAATCTATATTCTTCTTTTTCTTCCTCCTATTTTCATGAAATGCAGTAATAGTTTTAATTGATTTCTTGCTATCTTCAACTTTAGTGCAACCTTATGAACACTTGATGTCATTAACTTCTTTGCATGTAAAATACCATTGCAGAGTCAGGAAGGTTGGCCTGAGGAAATATTAAGTAAGTCATTGGAAGAGATATGCTCAGAAAAAGGTTATCAGGAAAAATGCCTTTTGATTCTCATTCACACTTTTCAGTCATGTGAGGAGAGTGTATCATCAGAAAAGGTGAAATTAGAGCAATATGGATCCAATCTTATTTCTAGATACCAGTTGATTGTATCGTCGGTTCTTCTAACAACACTTCCTTGGCATTTTCCTGGTACAGTTCTTGGTTTCCTTTTCTTACATATACATATCATACTTATCATTGTCATATGTGTTCATATTACATAGAAGATCAATTGTTGCTGTCATTTTGGTTCCCTTTAGTATGATTGTTTCCAGTATACTATGCAATCTGTTGTTCCCTTCTTTAAACTACCCTTAGTTTGTTCCCCCATGACATTTTACACAGAATATAGTCTATGTACTTCAGGTTTGTGACTTCACAACTAAAAGTTTATCTCTGTTTTAAACTAATACTGACATGCATTAAGATGGAAATTCTATCCCGTCAATAAACTGACATTCCTTTTTCTTTTCTTCATTCCTGTTTATTTAGGAGGAAAGCAGCTTAAGTTAAATCCATCTGCATGATTTATGGTCAGCTTATTGTCTACATCATTTTGTTTCAGAGCAAATGGGAATTTGTTCGTTAGAAGACATCAATGGTGACCCTACAAGAAATTCTAGCTAATTGTTTAGTTCTAGTCAATCCCAAACATCTATAAACCTTAAACTCCTCAAGGAAATCAAGGGCCCCTTAAATTCTAAACTCTGACCATCCGTTATATCATGTTAATTAGCAGGCTCGCTTCCTTTAAGGTTGGTATGGAAAGGGGCCTGTGCCCCTCATGGGAAGCACATCACTATTTGTATATCTTAATGGCTTCAGCGAGGATCCTTCGACGTTCAAGTCAGATTTTTCCGCAGTAGGAAGAAAAGAACGAGCGTTTATGAGAGGGAGAGGTGTACCTTTTCTGGATCTCCGAATTACCTTTTTATAGGTGAGATTGGAGCCTTGAGAAAAGGGGAGGCCGGAAGGATCTTTTTGTCCCTCACCGTGTTCTTGAGCACCATGTCTGGTCCTTTGATTTTCTGAGTTAGTGAGTGTTGTCACCTCACAGTACGTGGGGGCCGTCTCCATTAATGTCATGAGTTGACAGTTAGAGACTTTGAGAGCAGCGTGGGTTTATTTTGTCCATAGCTGCCCCATTTTCAAATAGGATGATGTGACCGGATAAGGAGACCTCTCAGAATTATCATGATAAGTTACAATTTTTAATGGCTTGACTTGACAGCCGTACGAAGGCTTCGGTTGAATGTCATTAGATGTATCGACCGAACCAAGGGTCGGGAGGAAAGAGCCTTGGAGGCCGATCATATGTTGCCAAATGCCGTAGCTTGGCGTGAACTTGATCGATGCATAGCCAGCCATTTGGAGGGACAAGGTTCACTGTAGGGTGACACGATTCGGTGGGACCGCATGGGGGTTAAATTTATCCAGAATATTTTGATATAGTCATTGGTGTGACACATGATTAGGAGTAAGGATCGGTCAAAGATCCTTGAAGAAGATGCCTGAGTTGGAGTTTTCCTTGGGTCGGCATATGATGTCTGGGTGTCACCTCTGGGCCAGCAGCTAATGACTCAATTGAGGCAAACATCAGCCGCCCGAACTAAAGTCATTGGCCGAAATCACAATTATCATGATTTGCGATGGTCCGATTTGAACTTAAATTCCCTCTAAAGGAATGTAGTTCCTTTTGTAAGTTTAGAAAAACGAAAAATCACAATTGTCATGATTTGCAATGATGTGATTTGAGCTTAAATCCCCTCTAAAGGACTGTAGTTCCCTTTTTTTTTGTCTCTACATACACCAATTTAAATATATAAATAGTCAGATTTATGGCAAAAGATGAGTAGAAAGGCTTCAATATCATTAGAACAAAGTACAGTAAAAGATCACAATTTTAACACCAATAGAAATGAAAACAAGACTTTGGTCAAGATTGATGGCAAAAGACAGCACAATTTATGAGCTTAGGATCAGTTACACAAAAAAAATGGAGAACTAGATTCGTTAGAATTAGAACTGTTCAATAAATAGGAGGGATACTTTGGGGTATTATGTGATCAAGAATATCTTGGCTGTGGAAAAATTTGTAGATGACAATTAGGCCTACTATTATTTTGTGGCTCAACAATGTTTGGCAACAAATGAGATCCAAGAAAAAAGTTGAGTGTAGAGAAAATGAGAATGTTTTTGATGGATGCATGGTAAAACTAGAAAGACTAAGTAAGGAATGAGAATATTAGAGTAGCAAGAGTTGACTTATTAAGGATAAATTGATGGAGAATTGATTAAAAATGGCATGCATGTGCAACATAGATCTGAACAGGCTTTTGTGAATAGCCGGTTGGGGTACTTTAGTCTTTGTTGAAGGGTTTGGGAAGAGAAGTGGAAGATCTAAGATAACATATATACAATTTATAAAGAATGTTTTGAAAAGGCTTGAAGTAACGTTTAGAGCTAGCCGTAAGTGGGAAAGTTTGTTGAATGAGAATTAATAAAGAAACCCTCAATAGTTGGGACAAAGCTTCATGGCTATGGTTATGATTGCCGAGCCAGATTGGTTATGATTACCGAGCCAGATGATGATGTGATATACCTATATGATATATATAAACTTAAGGGATCCCACTTTTTTGGCCATGTAGATATTTCTGTATGTATATGCTACTTATTGCGTATTATCCTTTGCTCAGCAGTTCTATGTTTTTCTTTTCCTTAGAGGTGCTGCGCTTTTATTTTAAAAAAAAGTTGGAGGAGCTAAGCACTATGATGGATGAGGATTATGAAGATGGACACAGATTCCCAATTGATGACCAGAAGAACAAGAGTAACCTTGCAATTGGAAATATGGATGTTGATGGGAGTAATCATGAGACAGTTTTTTTAAGGAACAATTCCTTGGTTAAAAACATTGGTGCTGTTGTTCGTGATCTGAGAAGTCTTGGTTTTACATCCATGACTGAAGATGCTTATGCTTCTGCTATCTTTTCACTCTTGAAGGTTAGTACCAATCTGTCTTATATAATAGGTGTATATCAATGTCATCTTGCTTTTAAGAATGTTTGTCCTATTTTCTTACAATGGCTTTGGATATGTCTACCATAATTATTCTCCATATCTAAGAGTTCTTTACGACATGCATGCATTTTGTCTTCATTAACAGGCCAAAGTTCATAATTTAGCTGGTGATGATTACAGGGCTCCTGTTCTTGGATCTATCAAGGACTGGATTCAGGTACTCTTTAGGCTTTATTCTGAATATAGGCTATGTAGTTATGTAGTTATTATTTAATCTAAGTCAACAATTTGTTGTTTAATAATACCCTTGATTGGTTAGAAATTATCTCTTTGACCCTGTTGTTATGATGGCATCACTTGTAAGGCCTCGATTTGATGATCAATCTTAGCTTGCCAGCTAAGGTATGCACCTAGCTAGCTGTTGGCATTAAAGTCCTTGAGCTAGCAGAGAGAAAAAAGACAGAAAAAAGAATCAAGGCCCCAAAGCATATGCCTCTGACTAAGTGTGCATTGGAGCTTAAGGGCCTATAGCTATTCCTTTTCTGGCGGAAAGAATGCCTTTTTTTTTTCCCAAAATTGTTAAGATGATGATTTGAACAAGTCTAGTTGGAAATAATTCATACTTGTACAAGGTTTTAAATCCTGTGGGACGGAGCTGTTCTAGTTTTCCCATGGAACGGGATGCGCTACTGTCTCGCCTCATCTCGATAGGAGATGTCCCAATATGTCCCGATTAGAACATTGGGATACTAGCGGGATGATCTTGTTCCAACACATGGGATGGTACCTTGTCTCGGTGTTCTGCGGGACGTCCCGTCGGGACCTGAAACCTTTCTTGTACCTGCCATGTTGAGTTTCCACTGTTTTCCTTAATACCATGCATGGAAACAGTTAATTGTTTAATTGTTAAGATGATCTTTACTTTCATGGGTGTTAAATTACCTTTTTATCTTAGTCATATCACTGCAATATCAATTAACATAATAATGACCAATGTTAAGCATACTCCCTCTCGAAAAATAGTCATGCTCTCTATCATTGAATTATTATCTTTCAACATGCGCTTTGTTAATCATGTTGTTATAACTAGGTTGATCAGTTCCTGATTTTTCTGCAACGCATATGATGATTACTTAAAACTGTTCGCTAATAACTGTTGACCTTTTTCCAGGCTGTTCCTCTGCAGTTCTTACATGCTCTTCTAGCATATCTGGGTGATTCATTTGACCATGATAGCATGTCATCTGGTCTTAAATCGCCTTTGGCTTCACGTCCATCATGTTACCCAGGGATTGATTTTCCTTCTGAAGGGCTTGTTAGATGGCAGCTGCGCCTTGAGTATTTTGCTTACGAAACATTGCAAGACTTGAGAATAGGCAAACTTTTCGAGATTATCGTGGATTATCCTGAGAGGTTACCATTTTGCTTTCTTTTTAAGTTTTCTATGGAGTTTAGAATGGTTAACTTTTCGATTTATTTTGAATTCTGATGGGCCACTCCTTCTCCTTTGTTTTGTAATTTGAAAATAATTTTGGCTGGTAGTTTTTTGTTAGATGTGCATTTGGATGGGCAGGTTTCTTAGTTTCGAAGTTTTTGAACCACTTTATATATCTAGTTTTGTGCTATGAATGTGACTGCTCTCTCTCATGTTGATGTTCTCTAACACATTGTCCATGTATAGATTTTCTTTTTTTTTTTCCCTTCTTATTTCGCTTTGGCTTTTGTTTGCTTACATATACATGAATAGGGCAGTTCTGTTTTTATCTCTTAATGGCCCCAATATGAGCTAAATAAGCTTTCTGTATTGTCATGATTTAATGTTTGTTCTTCTCTAATATAGATGAGGAATTCTTGTCTGAGTTCTGGTATAAACTCTTTATTCTGGATGTGGACATTCATGTGTCAATTCATGCTTGTATGTAGTGCCTGCTCATATTTCATTTTCTTGTTCTGCTTCTATTCTCATCATTTATTTTTTCCATTTTTGGTTTCACTTTTTATGCCAAGTTTTGCCTCTAACTGTCTTGCTGGAAGTTTATGCAGCTATCCTGCAATTCAAGACTTGAAGCAGTGTCTAGAATATACAGGGCAGCACTCAAAGCTTGTTGATTCATTCATTTCTGCTTTAAGATATCGCCTACTCACTGCTGGTGCCTCAACTTATGATATATTGCACCAATATGTGTCCACTATCAAGGCACTCCGAATAATAGACCCTACTGGTGTATTTCTTGAGGCAGTAGGTGAACCAATTAGGGATTATTTGAGGGGAAGAAAAGATACCATAAAATGCATTGTTACCATGCTTACTGATGGGCCTGGGGGAAATCCTAGTGGCCCAGGAAATGCTGGTGATAGTCTTCTTGAAGAGTTAAATAGAGATGCAGAGAACCAAGAGAGTACTGATTATGATGATGATATCAATTCCGACGACAAGCAAGCATGGATAAATGCCGAACGGTATGTTTTCTTAATGATGTTCAGAGCACAAATAAGCCTACTGTTAATATCCTCTTTGCTAATCATATAGTCATATGGGACTACTATATGTTGATATATTAGCAACCAGCTTGTTTTACCATCATTCCTGTGCTTCTTTTCAGCTGGGAACCAGATCCAGTGGAGGCAGATCCCTCAAAAGGTAGCAGGAACAGAAGGAAGATTGATGTACTTGGAATGATGGTCAACATAATTGGTTCGAAGGACCAGCTAGTTAATGAGTACCGCGTTATGCTGGCAGAAAAGCTTCTAAATAAATCTGATTATGATATTGACTCAGAGATACGTACCTTAGAGCTCCTTAAGGTGGGCCTCACGCACATAAAATCTATAGTAGTCCATCTTGATGTTATAACAAAATCATTGCTGTTTTACTTTTGCTTTTGTTGACTAATGCTGTTGTCTTGTACACTGAAATTTGACGTTCTATGTAACCAGATACACTTAGGAGAGAGTAGCATACAGAAATGTGAAATTATGCTTAATGATTTGATTGATTCAAAGAGGACAAATGCTAATATTAAAGCATCTCTTCCCCAGCCATCTCTCTGCGGTATTATGAACTTTTTTGAAAAATAATCACTCGGTAATGCTTGTTACTGTTGCTATGTAAGTTTTAAGTTAGCTTACTGCTGTAAATTTTTCTTAGGTGCCAAGCAAGGAGAGACAGACATCTCTCTGGATATTCTAGATGCAACAATAATATCTTCAAACTTTTGGCCACCGATACAGGTATATATATATATATTCTATCAGATATCAACTCTCTATTGTTTAGAAAATAGAAATAGGCATAGGCTCTATTATGAAAATGTTGACATTTTTCTTTATTAGTTCTCTTTGAATAGAACATGCTTTTGTTTGCATTTGTACATTGTGTTATAAGTTTAAGACACTTGGAAAAGCTGTAACAACTCAGGATCTCATCCAAAAAGGCTAGCTAGAAGATATTTTTTGAGTTTCTTGGCCTTGTATAAGTATCCAAGATCTTCAATAACCGATGTGGAACTAAATACACACCCGCATGGATCCTCACATACTCCCCCCATTTAAACCCTGATGTCCTCGTTAGGCTAAAGATCCAAATCCATGCATTTATTCATAAACACCATGATCAGCCCATGGTCAGCTTTAATGAACCCGTGCTGCAGTATCTCCTAATCCATATAGGCTATAGGCTGGATCGGCTTCGATACCATTAGTAACAACTCAGGACCTCACTCAAAAAGACTAGCCAGAAAATATTTTTTGAGTTTCTTGGCCCTGTATAAGTATTCAAGATCTTTCTAGTGTATAATCGATGTATGACTAAATACACACCATACGGTTCCTCACAGAAGCGGTATCTATTACCCAGAGTAGTATCTTTCTTTATAAATAAACACTTCTAAGAAGCTGACTGAGGCTTGTAATTTAAAGAGACTAGGCCTGATAAACAACATTTATTCATATTGAAAGTTAGATATCAGGACTCATTGGTGTAGGATGATAATGTAATTGGGGAGAATTGAGAGAAGTGATATGAACAAAGAGTGTTAATAGAATGTTTTCTATCAAGTTTGAAAAACGATAAAAAAAGAAGAATGAAGCCTATAATAAGTCTTAAAAGAAAAAGAAGTATTCTTATAGTAATATAATCAGTTTGCTGGCAATTTCAGCAGATTTGCTGTTTTTGCTGTTGTAAAATCATAACAAAGGATGGTTAGTTTGTGAGGGCATTAATGATATTTTGAGGTTGATGGAAGAATCTATACTCTTAAATCGAAAAGCTGTCTGTGGCTGGAGTCCCTCTATTGTGGCCATATTCTTTTATAAGTTTGATGGAAAAAGGATAGAAGCGAAACTGTCCCTTTCTCACATCTGAAGTGGGGGACCGGCACACATTTGGCAAAGGCAGTTGGAAATAAGGGTACATAAATGATATGGAGCATCGTGCAGCTCCCTTGAAAGAAGTGAGGGACGTGGCATAAGAGGATTGGGATACTGCATGGGGGTTGGTGAACATTTCACTTCAATTTTTTATTTTTCCTCTACCATGCCAGCATCATATTAGATGAGGAACTGGCTAGGGAACCAAGTTGTGGTCGATAGCATTTTGTAAACTAAAATAAGGACAGTTTTTATCGATTTTACACTTTATAATCAAGACCAATGGGAACACAGCCATCTCTCATCTCCCCCTTGATCTCGACATCCCACACTCAAATTCTTTGCTCAAGCTATCCCTTGAATCGTCATTTGCAGCAAGGTCTAGTATAAAGTAATAACTCACGAACCAAGAACAAATACTGCAAAACTGAATATATAACTTGTGGAAAATTAGCTGACCATCAGTAATTATCTAAAAGTAGATAACCAAGGAGGTTATAATCACCAAAACGCATCAGGAAGATTTTCCTAGAATACTTACTGAGCAGTAGATTATTTTCGTAGAAGATAACTAGTGATATTATCAACATAAAAATGCTGTACCTGTAATTCACTTGGAGCTTTTAAGGAGCTGTTGGATAGAGCATAGAGGGCATCCTTCTGCACCTCAACAGTGAAAGAATTATCAATATTTATTGTTATGTATGTAGATGGGATTATGATGGTGATATGCTATCATAAGCAATCCCAATAGAATAGGCTACTTAACATTAAACTCCCTCTCTTTGTTTCTCAGTTTGTTACTTTCTGAAACTTTGTACATCACAGGTGTAGGTGGGCCCTAGAAATCAACTATATGCACAAAATAGACAGATTGGTTACCTGATGTGTTTTCTGTACTTGAACTCAAGTAAAGAGATGTATGGTTACTCCTCGCATTTGACCGTTGAACCATTCATTTTATCTGCCACATGGGCCAATCATTAGTATATTGATGTGTGCATTATGTGATTCTATGTAACTGTTTTCATGATAAAACATGAATAATCACCCCTATACTTTATTAATTCAATAGAACTAGTTTTAAAACTATATAGAGGTTTCTTATTTTACATGTCGTTGACTATAGGGAGACATGATTTGTGCTTAATTTAGCGTTCAAAACGAGGTGTCAAGTGCAACCTGACCAAAACCTTCCTCATCTTCATTTGTTTTCATCTTTTTAATTTCAATACATTGCTTGGTTATCAAAGTGGGAAAATAGTGGGATGGGGGAGAAGAAAATGGGAGATGGAATGGCATTACCTACCAATTTATGTTTGTGTGTACCTTTTTTTCAGAAAGCATGCTTACCAAGAATAGCCTAATTGAAATCAGCAACATTGTAGTGTCTGAGAGAAACCTGTACGTGCTGTTATAGTGCCGCTACTTGGTGTACAATGAATAAATGATACTTTTGAGGATGGTGGATTTATATAAATAGTATCCTGATTTATATAAATTTGTCTATAATATAGATATCTCTATTATTTTAATTGTTTCTATAATTCAGTTAATTGTTGATGATTTCTTGCTGATCTCTTGTTGACCTTGAGAAAAATGCAGGCCGAGTCTCTTAACATCCCTGCTTCTGTGGATCAACTACTATGTGATTATGCAAAGAGGTTCCATGAGATCAAGACACCTCGTAAGCTATTGTGGAAGCAAAATCTTGGAACAGTGAAGGTTAGAAACTTGGAAAAATCTTGGAGTACCCATCATTTTCTCATTGTCTAGAAAAGCTTTTCTGGCTGATTAGCTTTAGAAAAATTGTTGGCTAAACAATTTTGTGGAAGATGTTATTTCTACCACCCATCATTTTCTCATTGTCTAGAAAAGCTTCTCTGGCTGATTAGCTTTAGAAAATTTTTGGCTTAACAATTTTGTGGAAGATGCTATTTCTAGTAACAAGAAATGTAATTCATGCAAGGGTAGAAGCATTTGATTCTAATGATTCAGTCTACTTGATGTTTTGTTATGATTTTCTGTTTCAGTTGGAACTGCAATTTGAAGATCGGAACATGCAGTTTACTGTGACTCCCGTGCATGCAGCGATTATTATGCAATTTCAGGAGCAAACAAGGTGGGGTCTTCAAGGTGTTTTGGTGTGTATATTTGTACGAGTTATGCCTTACCTTTCAAAAAAATTGCTTTCACTACAGTTGGACTTCCAAGAATCTAGCGGCAGCTACTGGGATACCTGTGGATACACTTAACCGGAGAATAAATTTTTGGATCAGCAAGGTATGGCAGATAAGTTCTTATAAGATATCAAGTCATGCAAATAACAGCTAAACATGTAGGACCTCCTATTTTGTTGTCTAATACAATACATATGCTCCTCATCCAAAAAGTTTATATTTTCAACTTATTTTCTGTTATGCATTATTACTGATGTTCTAGCTGGTGGATTATTAAAAGGAACTCTTAGATTATATTATTAAGAAAAACATGTGACAGTTTGTTTCTTGACAACTGAATATAATTTTCTTTTTCTTTTTCAAGCAAAAAGAAATTCCACAAGTAACAATTAAGGATCAAATACATGATTGCCTAAGTGGGAAAAGGAATTTGGAGAGATGTGTACCCCCTATTTTGTTATTTAATACACTATATATGCTACTCATCCACAAAATTTATACTTTCAACTTATGTTCCATAGTGCATCATTGCTGATGTTCTAGATGGCGGATGGTTAAAAGGTACTCAGATTATATTGTTATGAAAATGTCAAACATATAACAACTTGTTTCTTGACAACTGAATATAATTTTCATTCTCTTTATATTTTTCTTCTTCAAGAAAAAAGGAATTCCACAAGAAAATTAAGAATAAAAATACATGATTGTCTCAGTGGGACAAGGAATTTGTTCTCCAAAAGCTCTCTCTTCTCATTCTTTTCATCCCATCTCTTTCTACTACCTTCTTTGTGCTTCTATTTTTCTCTATAGTTCCTTTATTTCCTCTTCTCAGTCCTCGTCAGACCTTATCTTTATGCATAGGATTTTATTTTTGCCTTAAGCTTGATCTTAGTTCAGCAGTAAACTTTCTAAGGCTAAAGCCCTAAGGACATCCTTCCTAACACCAAACCTGATTTCCTAAAACCCTATGAAGACCTAGAAAGCTTCCTTATATTTTTGAACCACAAAGTCATTTATTCCTAACTTGTTTTCTAAGGTGGGATAGCAAGCATTATAGGCGAGCAAGTCCCAGAATTTCCTAGCCCATTATGTACCTGACTGGTCTTGCATCATCTGATATAATAGGAGGTTAGGGACATAAAAAAGCATCAATTTGATGTTCTTAACTGGAAGAGAATGAAAACCACAAGAGTATGGCAGTCAAAAACAAGATTCATTGTCTTGGTACTAGACCTTGCACCAGTACCGTCTTATTATAGTGTCGGTATGCAGTATGGTACAAGATGGCAAGGTGCACTAAGTGTTGGTATGGTATGAGACTGTGTGCCGGTTTGGTACCATTTGGTATGGTATGCCTGGTGTGGTACAGTATGCTCGATATGGTATGGTGCACTTAGTATGGTATGTTGGGTATTGTACGATATTGATTGGTACAGTGAACCTTGGCCAGAATAATTCTGAAAAATTATCCATCATACATTTGCAATATCTAAAGGGGGAATGTTGGAACAAAGGTTTTACATACTTGTGGGACGGGGAGCGTCCTGATTGTTCTATCCCATTCTTATGAGAAAATAGGAGCTAGATAGGTTTGGGACTTTGAAATCAATCCACATAGGGAAAGAATAAAGGGAAAAAACAAATGGAAAGAAAGAAAAAGAAAATGAAAAAAAATGAAAGGAAAGAAGAAGAAAAATGAAAAGAAAAATGAAGGGAGAAGAAAAGGAAAGAAAAATGAAAGGAAAGAAAGGAAGGTGGAGGAAAAGAAAGAAAAGAGAAAGAAAAAAGAAAAAAAAGAATAAAAGAAAGAAAAGAAGAAATGAGAAGGATGGAGGATATCTATTGGGATGCATGATTGGGATTGCTGTCTGCCTTGTATGGGACAGCGGGGCGTCCCGTTCCATGATGAAACCGGGACACCTTTATCCCACAAGATTTAAAACCTTGGCTGGAACTACCACTGACAAACAAATTCATTCATAAAGTTTCTATTTTTTAGGTGTTCCCGGTTTCTTTTTATAATTTCATGCTTAGATCCATGGGCCAAATCCGGAACATTTTTAGCAAAATGTTTTGGATATTTGATGCCCTTGTCTAAAGCAGGACAAAAGAACAGGCTTCTCTCTGTTCCAGATTTCTTCTTTTTGGATTGCATTCATTCTAGCAGAGACCCAAACCAAACGTATTTGGTTGAACTGGACCAAAATTGCCTGAGAAATTTGATTTTGCTTTTTCCTGAAATTCTAACCAAGAACACCACTACCATAACTTCAAACCTTTCAGGCACTAAATACTCTAATCTTCCTTGATGTTCAATGGATCTTTCCCAAGATTGTATATGTCGTTTGCATAAACTAGTATATATCTTTTAATTTTGTTGCATGCTAGCATACACAATGACTTACCACAAATTTAGAGGACAGATTCACCAGGATCCTGTTCCCTTAATTTTTTTTTTTTCACAGGTCTGTGCATTTTCTCCATGGATGCTTATATCTTTATTGAATAGAAAGTTCTGTGTTACCATCTATATTTTGCATAGTTTTCAGATATGTTTCTTAGTCTTATTGATTTAATACTAATCCTAGGATCATGTAGATTAATTTTCGGCATTGTGATTTTTTCTATCCTTTTTTTCATATAATCTCAGGGAATCCTAGCAGGGTCAGCTGGATCAGATTCCAATGATCATGTCTTTACCATTGTTGATGACATGAATACTAATGGCCTTATCCATGAGAGTTCTGAAGGACTTTTAGCAGCAGATGAGGAAGGCGAGAGATCTGTGGCCTCTGTTGAGGAACAGCTGCGGAAAGAGATGACTGTATATGAGGTTTGCTCTGTTGCACTCTGAATGATATTGGCATCTATAGATCCAAGCAAAGTTCTTATTCATGGAAGATTTCTTCTACAAGAACATGAATTTTTTTTTTATTTAAAAAAATATTGTTGGCATCAAGGATTCAGGTCTCTATGGTATTGGCAGACTGGCATGTCCTGCTAGTACTGTCTCATTCTATTGAGAGGACAGTACCTGGGATGGGTGCAAGACACCGGTTCGCTTTTGAATTGTGATGTCTCGACCATCCCACTTGGCATTGATCGAGACTGAGATGGCTATCTCAACACTTGAGATGCCTGGTATGCATTTTTTTTGGTTCTTCACGCCCCACCCTACCCCCATTCATTCTTGTTGTTGATGTCTGTCCTGACCCGTCCCAGTCCTGTACCAATGTGGGAGCAGGCTTGGATGGGTAAATCTGTGAAGTTGGAGTTTATACATATGATATCAAATGGTTGTAATGTTACTACTGCCAATAAGCTTATTCTTTTCTATACCCTAACAATCTTTATCTTGCATAATATTCATAATATTAGCGAAGTGGATAATGCCTGATGTAGGGTCGATGGACAATTTCAATCTCTCCTTGTTTTCTTCAATTTCAATGTCCAGATTGCATTTTAGCCTTTGCAGCTTTGAGAAATAATGTTCATTGAAGTTAACCGACATACGACTTTCAAAACATTAGTTGTTTTCTATCACTAATGCTATAATCTTGTCTGTTATAAGAGAACCAACATACTTTTGATGTTATATGATTTTTTCAACATAGCACTAGCAGCACCTGTTTCCAAAAGTTGTCTATTATCATGGCATACAATGAGTTTATGTGATACAGGAAAGGACATTCTCATCCTTATTAATTGTGAGTCCTTGGTAAATCAAGTTGCATATAATACATAATCTGCAACACTTTTTTTTTTTTGTTTTTCTTGTAGTTCTGAATGAGGTTGACATCAGTTGGGGGCAGAAAATTGTGTTAAATATGCATATATCAGAAATTAGAGAACAAATTATTTTTCTTCTCCTTTAGTGCCCTTGTGAAATTTGTTTTCTTTAACAAAAAATTGTTGGCTCTTCTAATTAATACTTTCCATGGACACAGAAATTCATCATAGGGATGCTCACCAATTTTGGCAGTATGGCACTGGATAGGATACATAATACTTTGAAGGTAACTGTTGCAGCAGTTCAGTATCAAATTTAACAAATTTTCTCTGAAGTTGCCTATCTTGACAAAGTTGCATATTTTTATACAATACCCCTGTATTTCAGATGTTCTGTGTTGCTGAACCTTCTTATGACAAGTCACTCCAGCAACTGCAGAGCTTTCTGACTGGTCTTATAACCGAGGAGAAGCTAGAAATGAGGGATGGGTTGTACTTTCTGAAGAAGTAACTATTACTGCAACTTGTCAGTCTTGCATGTTCACGAAGTGCGGCCAGGTGACATTTACTACTGTTAATCAAACGACTCTTTATTTCTGAAAAGATGCTTTGTGCACCCTGTATGTGCATCTCAAAAGTTGCCTGGACTCCAATGTTGAGCTGGCAACTCAACGACCACCACCCCATGTATGGTGCATCAAGTCCCGCTGGTTTCAGGATGCACATAACTGTCTCCCCATAGCATTACTCTCTTTTTGTTTGTTGTCAAGTATATATATTTCATCTTAGAGCTGTGAAATAGTTGTTAATTAAGTTGCCTACAAACTTGACAAAGTGATTACCTCTTAGATTTTGTGGCTGCATTTCAATCAAAAGCAATGGAGAAAGGGGGTTGTTGGAGGAAGGATTCCTGTGATGTTGCAATTAAATCTTTGCTGGATCTGCAAACATGACAAAAATGACTGCCTTTTTTATTCTGGTGGCTATTCTGATGAAAGGAAGGAAAAAAAGAGGTCGTAATAGAAAGATTTCCTGTTATGTTGGAATCAAGTCTTTGCTGGTTTCGCATACATGATAAAAGTGATGGCCTTTGTGGTTCTGGCACCTAATTTTAAATTACAAAAACAGAAACAGGAGACTGTTATAAGAAAGATTGCTGTGATGGTGAAATCAAGTTGTATCTTGAAGTTGTAACTAATACTAGGAGTAAATATTGATCTTACTCTTCATTACTTCTCCCATGTAACTCGTCTTAAAATTATTTGGCTTCTGTATGGTGGTTCCGTCAGCCTCATTTAGCTGAGCCCTATCTTGAAGTTGTAATTAATACTAGGAGTAAATATTGATATTACTCTTCATTTCTTCTCCTATGTATCTTGTCTTAAAATTATTTGGCCTCTGTATGTTGGTTCCGTCAGCCTCATTTAGCTGAGCTCGATGTGATATTTCTTTTATAAGTTAACTTTGCATTTTGTTGCACCCAAAAACTATCATTGCTGTGGAAGACCAAAGAGAGCAAAGGGGTGCAGTGCCTGTTGTGGTCTCTTTTCAACTTTCAGTTAGCCTTGGGGTCTTTCACTTGAATTACTTTAAGAAGGTTATTTCTTGGGACCAGTTCTGTCAGTTCTTTTTTCTGTTTCTTTTTCCAGCATATATCATACTTATTGTTGGAACAAAAATACTGGCATTAAAGTGAAGATCTCATCTTGTATTTTACCACATTATTCATGTTGCAAATCTTTGATTTTACATTCCATGGATTAAACCTTGATAATACATGTGGACTTTCTCCTTTTCATTAAAACACAACATATCAGATAACATGAACCCATAAATGGTACTGAATATCAGATAATATCAGAAAAGCAGAATTGCTCTCTATACATCTTGAAATGTCATAAACTATAACCATTTGTGACTTGAAATTTCTTATCAAAATCTCACACCATTGTCTTTAGTAAACTTGCACAAGTATCTTTTTTTCACTTATCTGTTACCTCCTATTTTCTTTTCAAATCCGCATATTCAGCATTTTCTAAAATATGTGAATTTCTTTGTCAGGGTTCATTGCAGTTATATCCAAAATAATGTATTTTTAACATTGTCCAGGTTAATTTTCTCTCAAAAAACTTTTGTATTTGCAAGGAGACTGTTTGATTATAATTGTGTTGTCAGTATACAACTCTGGAATCCGCATCAATAAGGTAAGGAGGATGCAATCAATTACTTAGCCAGATGTTTCACCAAAAAAAAAAAAAACTTAGCCAGATATATCCATGTGAGCGAGTTGTTTAGAAATCGCCAAACCATTGAAGCTATAAGGTCAGTGTTTTCAATTGTAGAAAAGCAAGAATAATTTAGAAGCCAAGCATCAGAGATGCAGGGTGCCTATAAAAAAAAAGAGGCTTTTGAGATTCTTACCTCCAACTTGGATGCTTGCTCGGAATCTAGGATACTTGTTACAGAGAAGAGAGAGAGGAGAGAGAGAGAGATTTGCTAAAACCAAAGCCTCCTTATTGGGCATATAATCTACACGATCCGTGATGATTTTTTTTATTCTTTTTAATTTTTTGTGAAATGTAATATAGCTTTGTGATAAATGATATTTAAAATATTATGTAGGTTTGTCAATCATCTTGGTGCCATTACGATTTTGTAACGTAGTTACTTAAAGCCATGAAGTAAATTACATATGTTTAGACTAGAGTATAAGTTATTTTGATTTCAAGATTATAAATAGATTGATTGATTTGAGTTTGAGCCAAAATTAAATTATGAACATGCAATTATTATTTATGATATTAAATATATTTTTGTAACAATATATTTATTTTTATATATTTTCTTTTGTTATATATAATTTTTATTATATTATATAAATTGTGAATGTTAGATATAGTTATTTCAATTGCTATGATTTTTTTTTTTAAAGGTTAGTATGAGGTTGCTAGGTGATTCAATCTTGTTGGCTAAGGTGTGAGGGAAAAGATTGGTGAGGTGTCTAGATTTAATGACTAGTATTGAGTATGAGTATATTCATTGTATTTATTGGAGTTTTAAGGGTTAAGATGAGAGAATTTAGTTCAATGGTTAGCACTAGATTTTCTTAAATATAGTGCTGATGATTAATATGAGGTGGAGGTTTTTATTAGCTAGAGGGAGAAAGAAGGGGAGTGCGGAGGTATAAAGCTATGATTGAAAGGAAGTTCTCTCTTTATATTTCTTTTAATGTTTAGGTTGGAGAGATAGGGTAAAAGGCTAGGATAGAGAGGGAGATTATGATCTAAAGGTAGGGAGTAGCATTGTGTATGAAGGAGATAAGTTAATCCTCTTCTTTTTTGGATTTGTGATGTGGAGAAAGCATAGAGGGATAGGATTTTGTAGGAGAGGAAAAAGAAGATTCAAGGTATGAGAGATGTTTGGCATTAATATGATTAAGGCTATACACCTGGGAGATACTTTTTGGGGTTAAAAGGATCACTAGGAGTGGTGTGAGGGCCAAATACACTATGCCAATGTACGTCACTCTTTTGGTATCATGGAGGGAAGAGGTTGTTATGGATATTTCTCCTTTATTCTTATTAGGATTTGAGATTTTATGCAAAGGTGGGGTGCATAAAAGTAGTGCCTTGAGGGATACAATTACATGAAAAGATGTTGAGAGATTGAGTTTGTTAGAGAGAACCATGACAAAAATGAGGTAGAGGGATGTTACAGTGCCGCTTGTCATTCTCATGAACAAGTAGTTGTAAGGGGAGTAGATGATAGAAGCTAAAAGAGTGATAACTGTAGTAATGTACATACCCCACCTATAAAAATTTTCTTTATCGTATGCACCTATGCCAAGAAACTGGGATAAGAGTAGAAAGAGGGATTTCGGCATGGCTTAGTGGTTAAACTTAGACTAGACATATATCAAATTTACTCTTGATTTAATCACATGTATGTATAAATCTCTTAGCTTTTTTATTCATATGTGTTGTGTTCGGCCCTATGATTGGGCTAACTAGATTTGCGTTAGATTGAATGGATAGGATTAGGTTGATTGGGTCACATTGGATGGAATTAGGTTGAGTAGGATTAACTAGGTCAGATTGAGTTGAATTAGGTTGATTGCTTAGATCGAGTTGAATAGGGTAGAATCTGGTGGGTTGGATCAAGTTGAATTAGGTTTGACAGGATCAAGTGAGTACAATAGGGGTAGGTTGAATTGAATTGGAGTTGGCCGGGGCTGAATGCAACCAAATAAGGAGAAGTTTTTCACCCTACAATAGCTGGGGGTGTCTATAGTTGGTAAATTGGCAAAGTAAATGTCGAGCATAACACTGTATTACCATGAAAGGATAGAGAAAATAATTAACATAAACTAATATCATAAGATAATATCCCATTTTGAGGAAATTATTGTTGTACCTAGATACGAGCAAAGGTCAAAAGTGGCATTAGTTGTTGATCAATAAAATCCATAACTTTTATGTGAATAGAAGCTAGTATAATGAATAGAGTTAGGTGTTCCTTTGAATGATCATGATACATATTATGCTCGTGCGGGAAAGATAGGCGATACGTTGTAATAAAAATGATGGCATGCTAGTTTGATTTACCAATGTCTCTGATAGAGCCAAAACAAAAGAGAGATGATGTACTGGCGATGAGATGAGAGGGAACATAGGAAGGAAAGGAATCCCAATCCTAACATTATGGTTAATGATCTTAACAGCAACTTGTTCATACCCAACCATACCTGCATGCCGTGTGTCACAGGGCTTATTCTCGCCCAAATTTTTGCAAGAATTCAAGCCTTGTGCGGTACTAGACCCACGTCTAGTTCAGCCTCTCAGCACTCCCCTCCCATAAGGGACATGATATCAAGGCACATAAGGAAAATATCAAAGATTTCCTTTATTCCAATTTTCACTATACACTGGATAATAGAGATCCGCCCATAGTCTCTCCGAATATCCCACGCTTACCCACTCCTTTCTCTACAAGCCAGCAAGCAGGGTATACATAGGCGGTGGACAACTTCCCCCAACCGCTGGGAACCAACTCAGAACCGTCCCCATCTGTTCGGAAGGCAATTGTTCCAAGGAGTTGGGAGTCAACTGCTGTCAACTCCCCTAAACTGCTGCTGGATAGCAACTGACTAAGGCAACCGAAGGCAACTGTCGGGCCAACTCAGAATCCCGTCCAACTTCATGCCAAGGCCCAGGCTGCACGCGCCCAAGGCCAGGCTCGGGTGCCACCTTGCGCACCCTTGCGAACTCATGCGCGCACGCGTCCGGCCGTGCGCGCCCTTGCACGGGCTGATGTCACACGCTCTGCTGTGCCGTTGCCTCCCGCGTCCTGCTGCCGCACGCGCTCCGTGTCGCACGCCTCCGGCACTGTGCGCATCCCTCTGCGCATCATCCTGCTGTGTACGCCCAGTACTTGCCGCGCACACTCTGCTGCGCGGCGCGCTCTAACATGGCGCCAGTGCGCTGCCAATGCGCACCCCAGCGCACACTCGTCCATGATGCCGCGCGCTGCTGCATCTTGGCACCCGTCTGCTGGTGCCAATGCTTGGCCTGGCCATACGGGCACCAGACCATACCTTTTCCTTGCAGAGCTCCGCCAAGCCTCTGCCCTCTTGGGATTGGCACGGTAAAGGCATCAACCCGTGCCATCCCAGAAAGCCAGCTAATGGGACCGTGACAAACCTCCGCCACCCGAAGATCCCGACGTCCTCGGAGGGAGGTGTGACAAGTAAGTTTGGATCGCCTCTCTAAACTGCCACAAAGAAGTCTCCTTCTCCCAACTAGCCTCGTTCTCTGGTTCCCCTTTCCATTGGACCAAATATTCGATCCTATTTTTCTTGCTGTCCCAAGGTCCGGTGGTCAAGAATTTTCTCACCTCCTTGTCAAATTGTTGCCTTATTGTTGGTGGGGCTCTTTGCGCCTGAATCCTTGAAGGATCTGCATCTTCATGAAAGGGCCTTAGATAACTCACATGAAAGGTTGGATGTACCTTTAACCTTTCCGACAGATGCAATCGATAGGCGACATTTCCCACCTTCTTCACCACTTCAAAGGGCCCATCATATCTTGGAATAAGACCTCGATGTACCTTCTTACTGTTGATCTTTTTTCAGATTTGAGGAGTCAGTTTCAGCAGAACTTTATCCCCCACATTAAATTCCAAAGGCCTGCGCCCTTTGTCTACATATTTCTTCATCCTCCTCGCTGCCTTATGGAGACTGTCCTGTGCCTCTTCCAGCATTTCCTGCTGATTGCGGGCAAATTGATAGGCTGCCGGGCAGATTCCCCCAGATTTTTGCAAGGCAACTTCTTGAGGGATAAGAGGTTGGCGTCCAGTCGCCAACTCAAAAGGACTGAATCTTGTTGCAGAAGATCGATGAAGATTATAGCAAAATTGAGCAGTGTCTAACAGCTTCAACCAATTCCTTTGGCTGGCTGTCACATAGTGTCTGAGATACTCCTCCAGCAATGCATTCACCCTCTCCGTCTGATCATCAGTTTGAGGATGATTTGCTGTGGAGAACTTGAGTTCAGAACCCATCAATTGAAAAAGATAGGTCCAAAACCTTTCCGTGAACCGAGCATCTCTATCACTGATGATATCTGTAGGCAACCCGAAATGTTTCACCACATTTCGGTAGAACAAGTCCGCAGCAGTCTCCGCTAGACATGCTTCCGGTACTGGAACAAAAACAACATACTTGGAGAAGCGGTCAACAACCATCATGATAGAAGTCATACCTTCTATCTTCAGAAAGCCACTAATGAAGTCCATGGATACCGAAACCCATGGCTTTTCTGCAATTGGCAAAGGTTGTAGGAGACCCGCCTCCTTGCGCCTCTCCACTTTGTCTTGTTGGCACACCAAGCAAGACCGGACATAAGCCTCGATGTCCTCTTCCATCTTCGCCCATACAAACGTACGAGACAAGAGAGCCATCATGCGCTCTCTTTCCGGGTGTCCCGCCCATTGAGAATCATGGGACTCCCTCATGAGTTGTCTCTTCAGTCCTCCACCATCAGGGACATATAGTCTATTGCTTTTGCCCACCAATAGACCATCTTCAACCCAATATCTTCGGGTCACACCATCCCGAACCTATTGAAGCAACTTTTGGTAGCCTTTATCCGACTGCGCCACCACCCGAATCTTGTCGGTGAAGTCTGCTTCCACAGAAGAAATGGCAGCAGCAATTTCACAATGCCTTTCCTACTCAAGGCATCAGCAACCTGGTTATGCTTCTCAGGTTTATGCTCCCATTCCAAGTCATATTCAGCCAAGAATTCTTGCCACCGAGCCTGTCTAGGAGACAGCTTTTTCTGCGTCAAAAAAAATATGTTAGCCACATTATCAGTTTTCACCACAAATATGGTACCCAGCAGGTAGACCCGCCATGTCCTCAAGCAATGCACCACAGCCAGCATCTCTTTCTCATGGGCAGAATATCACTGTTCTGCCTCCTTGAGTTTCCAGCTTTCAAAGGCAACCGGATGTCCCTCTTGCACCAGCACACCTCCAACAGCTTTATCGGAGGCATCGGTATGCACTTCGAAAGGCTTCACAAAATTAGGCAACTTAAGCACCGGTTCTGATGAAACAGCCACCTTCAATTCCTCGAAGGCCTCTTGGCATCTTTCGGTCCAATCCCATGGCTGATCCTTCCTCAACAGATCTGTCAATGGGGTAGCCTTCCTTGAATATCCGGCCACAAATTTGCGATAATAGTTTGCCAAACCAAGAAAACTTCTCAACTCGACAACTTTGGTAGGTGCTTCCCAATCTAGAATGGCCTGCACCTTCTTCCGATCCATTTTCACCGTGCCATTGCCCACCACATGTCCGAGGAAATTGATTTCTTTGCAGCAGAATTCACACTTTTCCTTCTTGACATATAGCTTGTGTTCTCTTAGCCGATGGAACACCAACTTTAGGTGCTTTCGATGTTCTTCCAAAGAACCACTATATATGACTATATCATCCAGATAAATAACCACAAACTGATCGATATAATCATAAAAGACATCATTCATTAAGTTGCAGAAAGTTGCAGGTGCATTTGTCAAACCAAACGGCATGACAAGGAACTCATAGGATCCATACCTCGTAACCATAGTGGTTTTGGGTTCATCCCCTTCAGCAATCCTCACTTGCCAATAACCTGATCGTAGATCCAACTTGGTGAAGTATGCAGCCTTGGATAACCGATCAAATAAATCTGATATCAGGGGCACCGGGTACTTGTTCTTAATGGTGACTTTATTCAGGCCTCCGTAGTCCACACAGAGCCTAAGAGAACCATTTTTCTTTTCCTGGAACAACACAGGGGCACCGAAAGGAGCTTTAGATGGTTGTACCTTTCCCGCATCCAGCAGTTCACCCAATTGCTTCTTTAATTCAGCTAACTCCTTAGGCGACATTCTGTAGGGAGCTTTGGCAGGAGGTCTTGTGCCGGGCACAAGATCAATCTTGTGATCCACAGCACGTCGAGGCGGCAGCCTCTTTGGCAACTCTGAAGGCATTACATCACCGAATTCCTGTAGAAGTTCAACCACCTCCTTTGGCACCGTTGCTGTCTCATCAGGGCCCACATCAATGAGAGCAGCAAGGTAAGTTACTTGGCCCGCTTCCATCCACGGGCCAATTGCATGGCAGAGACCATCTCCACCTTTGGTTCGCGAACACCAGCATCCGAAAGCATGCTACACCCTGTAACAAAACAAGGTCTCCTCTCATCATGGATCATCAGTCCATTCAAGTGTGGCAATATCGCCACTTTGGCAGCGACAAAAAAGTCATTGCCAAGGATCAAGTTGTAGTCGTCCAGTGGAACCACCATCAGGTTCATGCGACCATCCCATCCGCCAATGATCACGTGGACGTCAAAGGCCATGCCCCTCACGACCTGGGCTTGGGAATTGACTACCTTGATACGGCTCGAGTGTTTCGCCACACTCAAGCCTAGAGTGGGTACTATCCTTTCAGCCACAAAACTGTGAGTGGCACCACTGTCCACCATGGTTGAAAGCTGATGTCCATTGACTTCCATTCGCACGAACATCAGTTTGGGGTGTTCCTTGGCTTTCTCCGTCTGAATTGCACCAAGTAATTGCAATGGTGCAACTTGGTGTGTAGCCTCTGAATCAGACTCATCACAGGCATCTTTGGCAATAATGGCACTTATCTTGCTCTTGTTGGGACAATTGCGAGCAAGATGAGGATCAGAGCAGATAAAGCAACCAGGATGAGGATTGGCATGATCCCTCCTTTGGTGGGAACCCTCCACCTTAGCCTTCCCTTTATCAATATCTTTGGTCCGCTTCTCACCAACATCCTTTGGCCTCTTCCTGTGATTCTTCTCAGCAAACTTAGGTTTGTTTGTGGCAAACCCATTGCGAGGCTTACTGATCCGCAAATCCACCAAGGCATCAGCGGCAACCAATACGGCGGGCCAGTTCTTAATGCCTTGTCGTCGCAACTCCAATTGCGCCTAAGGTTGGAGACCAGACAGGAAGTTGAATTACCTGTCTGCCTCGGACATATCCCTTATGTCTAACATAAGAGAGCTGTACTCCTTCACATACTCCCTTACCGAGCCGGTCTGTCTCAACTTCTTTAGGGAGTCCCTTGCAACCCATGCTGTATTGCAAGGGAGGAATTGCTCCTTTAATTCCTGTTTCAACACCTCCCAAATAACAATCTGTGGCCTGGCAACATCTTTCATTCTGGTTCTCCACCAGAGTTTGGCATCCCCCACCAAGTACATACTGGTGATGGAGACTTTCTCCTCTTCAGGAGCATGCGCAGCCTTGAAGTATTGCTCCATGTCCCACAAGAAATTCTCCAGATCTTTGGCACTCCGCATGCCATTGAAAGGCTTTGGATCAGGGACCTTCATCTTGACGGGCGCATCTCCCCGCGAAGGGTTTTGCAGCACCGTCTTGAGGAGTCTGACATCATATTGCATCTCCTCCAATTGTTGCTGCGCCATTGCCAAGGCTTCTTGCAGCGGAACCAATGAGCCAGCGAGTGCTCCACTTGCGACCACAAAGGTTCAGCGGCTTCCGTTTGAGGCACACGAGCATTGCTTCCAACCAGGATAATTTTTCACGGATAGCTTCCATGTTACCGCCCGTTCGCATGAGCGCCACCCCCACGCTCAATGTTTTGGCTCTCAAATGGCCAAAATCCCCTCGCTAGAGCAAACATGCTCTAATACCAACTGTCACAGGGCTGATTCTCGCCCAGAATTTTTGCAAGAATTCAAGCCTTGTGCGGCATTAGACCCACGTCTAGTTCAGCCTCTCAGCACTCCCCTCCCATAAGAGACATGATATCAAGGCACATAAGGAAAATATCAAAGATTTTCTTTATTCCAATTCCCACTATACACTGGATAATAGAGACCCGCCCACAGTCTCTCCGAATATCCCACACTTGCCCACTCTTTTCTCTACAAGCCAGCAAGCCAGGTATACATAGGCGGTGGACAACTTCCCCAACCGCTGGGAACCAACTCAGAACCGTCCCCATCTGTTTGGAAGGCAACTGTTCCAAGGAGTTGGGAGTCAACTACTGTCAACTCCCCTAAACTGCTGCTGGACAGCAACTGACCAAGACAACCGAAGGCAACTGTCGGGCCAACTCAGAATCCCGTCCAACTGCATGCCAAGGCCCAGGTTGCACGCGCCCAGGGCCAGGCTCGGGTGCCACCCTGCGCACCCTTGCGAACTCATGCGCGCACGCGTCCGGCCGTGCGCGCCCTTGCGCGGGCTGATGTCACACGCTCTGCTGTGCCGTTGCCTCCCGCATCCTGCTGCCGCACGCGCTCCGTGCCGCATTCCTCCGGCACTGTGCGCATCCCTCTGCGTATCATCCTGCCGCGTATGCCCAGTACTTGCTACGCACACCCTGCTGCGCGGTGCGCTCTAACATGGTGCCAGTGCGCTGTCCATGCGCACCCCAGCACGCGCTCGTCCATGATGCCACGCGCTGCTGCATCTTGGCACCTGTCTGCTGGTGCCAATGCTTGGCCTGGCCATACGGGCACCAGACCATATCTTTTCCTTGCAGAGCTCTGCCAAGCCTCTGCCCTCTTGGGATTGGCACGGTAAAGGCATCAACCCGTGCCATCCCAGAAAGCCAGCTAATGGGACCATGACACCGTGTGTCTAAGCTTGTAGAAAAAACTTAACCCCCGCAATCCAAAATTATACCCAACTTTACTTAACAAGGTCTGCTGGTCCAGTTCCTAGACTCTGAAACATAAATTGAACTAATAAACAATTCCAGTAGTTAGATTTAAGAATCTATAGAGACCTAACTTGATCTGCTTGTTTCTCCAAGCTTGCAGAATTGTACTTCACCAAGTCATAAGTTCTGATGCTGGTCTGCATGCTAAGCCGAAACTGAAATAGACTCGATAATACCAACCTATTAAGAACCAAGCAGATCTGCATTTCTCTGAGTCCAAACATGCAGAATTATGTCCTACTTAACCAGCTGATGTATGAAGTCTGATATGTTTTCCTCAAAAAAAAAAAAAAAAAAAAAAAAAGGAGGTGTGAAAGAAGAAGAAGAAGAAGAAGTCTGATGTTGGTCTAAACCATAGTCTCAAAAGTGAAGTTAACCAATAACCAAGCAGCCACCTGCCTATTTTTATTCTTTCTAACCCTATAATTTATTATTGAAAGGTTGTGTCCATGCTCACTGCATATCTCTGATATAAGCATGTTGTTGATGGCCACATACTAATTCTTTTAAATACCTATATACATAGAGACAGTTCTCATCTTCCTCGTGAATTTGGAGTTGTATAGAAAAATTTAGGTGAACAAATTCCATTCTAGCCAACGACTATAACTGGTTTAAATTGTGTCCTACCCTTTGACCTTTCAATTGGGCAATTGATTTCCTGGTATAGCTTATGCTAGCAACCTCTGTCTAAATTTGATCTCTTTGTTCACTGCAAAATCATTGGCATAAATTTGGATCTTCCGTGGACATTCTTCAATTCTTATTAATGGACTTTGATCTGCAGGTGTTCAATGCACACCTTGTTAGGAGAGTAAGCAACCTGCTATTATGGACTAATGACAGATTTTTCTGACAATAATTCTTGTTTTCCCCTCTCCTCTCCATTTTCCATCAAAATTGTGTGCTATGAGAAGGTTGGTAGTTCAACTTTCTCTGAATGAATAAATGATTTTTTTGGATTACTTCAATAATAATTTACAAAGTTCAATATATGATGCACAGCCAGAGATCTGGAAGAGGTCTAGATGATAAACATTTTTGGCTGAAATGAAATGAACAATAGGAGGAGAAAGAGTAGAATAGAAGAGAAATAAGTTCTCTCTTCCCTATGTTTTGTCTTTGCTGAAAGCTCAATTCTCCCCTACCACAAGCCAATCTTCTTCATCCAAATACTCCCATACAAGTCCAACCACATAGAACCCCATGTCACCACCATCTTCGTCATCGCTCGAACTGCTCGGCCTAGCTTCCTCCTCCTCTTCTTCTTCTTCTTTGATCATCAAACCAACAGGCTCTTCATAAGAATCTTCATAGCCAAATTCTACATCATCTTCTATATTGCGATCATCATCTTCATATCCTTGAAACCAGCAATTGGCAGACAAATGACTCAAGATCTCGCTCGCCGATGCCCCTCTGAGATCCAACATGTTTTCCTGGTCGGCGACGATGCGCCATGATACCAACTTGTGGTTCAAAGCAACATCACAGCCCTTGAGCTTATATGTACCTTTGGCCTTGCTCCTAGACTTGGATATGGGGTGGGAGTGGCACTCTTGACACCTAGCCCGTCGACACTTGCCGGTGAATTTGGAGTGGTTGGTGGGCTTGGATGACACCTTGGTGTAAAATCTGGCGGTCGGAGGCATGTCGGAGCCATCGAACATCTTGTCATTGTGCCTTGGATTGCATGGTGGTGGCAAGATGCTTGGGCTCCTAACCATTCCATGCTGCCATCCTTCTCTCTTCATCTCCTTGTGGCTTGGCAATAGAGAGGCTAAATGGAGATCTTAAATTTTGTTTCTCCTTCTTACTCAAATGGATAGGTTGGCTATTTCTGTCTTTAAGTTCTGGTTGTTCTAAAATGGTGGCAAGGCTCTTGTTTAGGATTGGTGATGGTCCTTGTTTAGGACAAAGCCAACGAAGTCTGGTGGAAAAACTGGGCACGCAATCTTTTTTTAAAGAAGCCAATACCTGTCGGAGACGGAAGTGGTATCTTGTGATAGTGATGCAAGGGAGGGAAGGTTCCATGAACCATGCTAAATGCTTGGTAAATTAGCTCTGATGTAGTATTACGAGATAAGAGTATTTTAACAGATTAGTCCGGGTATTGATCAGGTACAAACTGGAACTAGTCTCTCTCTCAACAGCCAGTCAACAAAATCCCCTCCAATTAGCCATGTCAAAAACTAACCAAACCTGGCCTTGTTCCGATTTACCATGGCTTGTATTAGGGATTGCGTGGACTAGATTCTTTGGACAAACTTTAAACAGCTTGGGTAAGTTGGAGTGCTGACTTTGACAATGATTATGAAGAGAGTCATATGGATCAAGGGAAGCAATTTGTGACCTGACCCATCAATCCGAGCAAACGATCTGTTGGGGAAACCCGCCGACCGACTGCCGGAGGGCCCGACCGCCCGACCGCCAACCGACTGCCGGAGGGCCCGACCGCCCGACCGACCGCCGGAGGGCCCGACCGCCCGACCGACTGACGACCCGACCGCCTCCGACAGACGACTCCGACTGGCCGATAGACCATCCGACAGTTGGTCGGGGCGACCGACTGACGGATGCCATCGGCGGTTAACTACCGACCAGTCTACGGCCCATCGCCGGCCGGGGGTATGTCGGGCGTAACCATCCCGACCGACTGAACCCGGGGGGTCTGAGGCCCGACTTACATGATGCTCGCCGACCAATGGAGGGGCCCGACACCACTTATCTGGCTACCGACTTTGGGTCGGTCGGCTCCTCCAACCGCCGTACAGCCGCCAGACGTTGTCAGCTCTGACACGGACATGCGGCACAGTTACCTAGGGGCATTGTCCCGCCGAGAGCCGGGTCAACCCTGGTGATTAGACGGTCGCACGGCGATATGACGTTTTCACGGCGGCTCTGACAGCCCGCAGTGAGTTGACAGTTCCTCACTTGTCCGCGCCATTAATGACGGCGCCATACCTAGCTCCACTATATATACCAGGGAAGGCAACAGTGCAAGGGATCGATCCGCCCGTCTCCCCCACATACGCAGGCTCGCTCCTCCCCCTCACTCTCTCTTTCTCAGAGCTCTCTGTCTGCATTTCACTGTTGTCCAGTCACCTCTCTGACTTGACCGTCGGAGGGTCCCCGACCGGAGCCGCCTCCGGTCAGTGCGGACTTCCTTTTGCAGGTGCACGCTCCCCGACGATCGGGCGACGAGGCGATTAGCCGCAACAGATTGGCGCGCCAGGTAGGGAAAACAGCATGACAAAGACAAGAGCTCAACGATCGAGAGTCACTGGGTCGGCGAGGCGCTCTTCCCGCCGGGAAGAGGCCTCCCCGCCCCCACCGGTGGCGGAGCCTAGCTCTCCGCGCCCTGCAGTGACCACGGAGGCCCGGATTGCGGCCATCGTACGGCAGATGACCGTACTGACCGACGCAGTCAAAAGCCTCCAGCAACAACCGGCGGCCCGACCTATGCCTTCCAGGAGCAGCCGCCGACGGCCGCGCCGACCCCTTGTCGCCTCCATGCGAGCGCTCCCAACAGCGCTCCCACGGAGAGGAGGAGGGACAACCACGGCGCGACGACCGACGGTCCCAGCGGCCCTCTCCTTCCCCGTTGGAACGGACAAGGAAGGAGAAGCGGCCGCGCACACCGTCGGCCTCTCTCTCAGAATCTTCCGGAGGCTCCACCCCTGGGGTCTCCCAGCATCGACGAGCGGACGACTACGAGCGACGGTTCGAGGAAATCGACCGCCGACTCGCCCAACTGCAGATGGACGGTCAGAGGTCTTCGAACGACGTCGACTTCCAGACCGCCCAACCTCTCTCCCGACTGGTCCTCGACGAGCCGATTCCCAGTCGGTTCAAGATGCCGCACGTGGAGCCATACGACGGCTCCACCGACCCGGTCGACCACCTCGAGAGCTACAAAGCTCTCATGACGATTCAAGGGGCAACCGACGCTCTTTTCTGCATCGGCTTCCCCGCTACGCTCCGCAAGGCTGCCAGGGCTTGGTACTTCGATCTTCGATCGGGCAGTATCCATTCCTTTGCGCAGCTCGAGCACTCGTTCGTGGCCCATTTCAGCACTAGCCGAAAGCCGCCGCGAACGTCGGACAGCCTTTTCTCCCTCAAGCAGGGGGAAAACGAGATGCTCCGACACTTCGTGGCGCGATTCAACGCGGCCACGCTCGAGGTCCGGGACCTCAACGAAGACATGGCAGTTTCAGCCATGAAGCGGGGCCTGAGGTCGTCCCGATTTACTTATTCTCTGGACAAGACCCTCCCCCGAACATATGCCGAGCTACTGGAGCGCGCATACAAGTATATGCGCACGGACGAAGGAGCGTCCGACCGACGCTTGGCGGAGCCCAGGGGTCCGAAGGAGAAGCGGAGAAAAGGTCGGGAGCCCGCCGAACCAAGCAGGCCCCCGACCAATAGTCGGCTTTCTCCACCCCGACAGATCCAAAAATCACCCCGGCGACAGACCCCGAGGCCGGTGCGTCCCAGGTATGACTCCTACACTCCTCTCTCCGCTCCCCGTGCGCAGATCCTGATGGAGATCGAGGGAGAAGAATACCTGCGACGGCCTCCGCCTCTGAAGGCAAAGGGCCTCGACCATCGGAAGTACTGCCGGTTCCATCGGAGCCACAGCCACGACACCGAGCGGTGCATCCAGTTGAAGGATGA